>NC_057804.1:203302554-203321608 GCF_018294505.1 Triticum aestivum | reverse complement strand
CCCGGTGCCTGGCTTCACAGGCCGCCTGAGCATCCCTCATGCAGTGCAGGAACGCCTCAGCCATGCCCGTCAGGCCGAAAGGCATGCAGACGTAGCTGTGCGGTTGTCCCTCGCATCGGCCGACACGAGACAGCCACATGAGTTGCCGAGACGCGGCCCTACTGAGCCCAGGTATGTCGATGCAGACGCGGAACTCTTTACCCTCGCTAGGGCAGTGAGCTCCACCTCGTGGCAGGCGACATTCACCTTGCAGAACCCTTCCTTCCTAAATTTCCTCGATCGTCTCGCCGATGAACTCCTGAACGCCTGGTGCCTCACGCCTGCTGCCTTCTCCGGTGAAGCCTGCTCTGAAGAGCACTTCCACATGGTGCCCGAGCGCCGCTCTCACGACATGGGCTAGGTCTGAGGCGCTCCAGAGGAGAGCCCCTGAGCCCAGCCTGAGAGGGGCGCCGGGCGCGCCTTCCTATGCGATGGGTGAAGGCTCCGCATCCGCAGACGCGGGACTCAGTGCTGCGTCCTCGAGTGATGCTTCCTCACGAGACCCCTGGCCCAGCTGCAGCTTCTTTGTCATGGGGGCGAACGCAGGAGGGAGGGCGCCGTCTTTGTCTTCTGGGTTTTCAACTGTAGCAGCCTGGAAGGCGCGCTCAAGGGAGCACACAACATCCTTCTCCTGACAAGCGACCGTGATGATGTCGCTGCTTCCTGACATCCTAAGGATGTTGTAGCTGTGGTGCGTGGCCGCCATGACCTTGGCCAGTGCTGGGTACACACGGATGGCGTTGTAGGGAAGACAAATGTCGGCGACGTCGAAGTCGATGAGCTCGATGCAGTAGTTGTTGCGCTCGCCGAAGGTGACAGGGAGGCGAACTTGCCCGATCGGGTGCGTCGATCCATTGGTCACTCCTAAGAATGGCTTGGTGGGGTGCAGATGGTAGTATGGCACATGGAGTCTGTCGAACGTCTGGATAGAGAGAACATTGAGCCCTGCTCCTCCATCAATGAGAGTCTTGGTGACGGTTGCATTGCTGATGATGGGGGAGCAGAGCATGGGGAGGATGCCAGCAGTGGTCGCGCACTTGAGCCGGTCTGAGGAGTCGAAGGTGATGGCGCACTTGGACCACTTGAGAGGGCGAGTTGCCTCAAGTTTGGGGAGCGTCGCATTGACCTCGCGTGCAAACTGCTTGAAGACAATGTGAGAAGCTGGGGCTTGTGAGCCGCCCAAGATGTAGGAGATGGCTCGCGGCTCCTGGAAACCCCCAGCCCCCTCGTCCTAATGGTGATCTCTGTTCCTTCTTGGCGCTGGAGGTAGAGATGGCAAAGCTGCATTGCCATGAGGGCGATCCTCACGAGGCTGGTCCCTCTAGTTGCCCTCGCAAGGCTGGTCATGCCAGCGGTCCTCGCCAGGCTGGTCGCGCCACTCCTGACGGCGGTCGCGTGCATCCTAGCGTCCTCCACCTCGGCCACCTCCGCGTCCGTAGCCCCGATCTTTTTGCTCGGGGCGTCAACCAAGGCGCCCGTCGCGGAGGGCCCTGAGCTCCCGGCAGTCACTGGTGTTGTGGCTATAGACGTTGTGGAAGGCGCAGAATGGACGCTTGCCCTTGGATGACTCAGGGTGGTCGTAGCCGCGCTTGGTCTTAGGCTCTGCCGCAAGCAAGGCTGGCCCCTTGCGCTTTGTGTCCTTGGTCTTGGTCTTCTTGTCTTCTGGATCAGCATCAGGGAGCTCGAGGAGTGAAAGGCGTCCCTCCTCAGCTCTCTTACACTTGTTAGCCATGTTGAACATCTCCAGAGCAGTGCAGAGGTCCTCGTGGATGGCGAGCTCCTCCTTCATCTTGAAGTCGTGGACGCCATTGGTGAACGCAGAGATGATGCCCTCGTCTGACACCTTGGGAATCTTGAGGCGGACGTTGTTGAAGCGCTCGATATATTTATGCAGGGTCTCTCCAGGTTGCTACTTGACGTGGTGCAGGTCGCCCACGGCTGGCGGACGGTCGCGAGTACCCTGGAAGTTGGCGATGAAGTGGCTGCGCATCTCCTCCCAGGAAGAAACCGACCCCTTGGTCAGGTTCAGGAGCCAAGAACTCGCGCCATCCTTAAGGGCCATTGGGAACCAATTTTCCAGGATCTTCTCATCGCCGTTGGCCGCCTCGATGCTCAGCTCGTAGAGCAGTAGGAACTCGGTGGTGTCTGTGGTGCCGTTGTAGCTTGGAGGCAGGTCAAGCTTGAACTTGCCCGGCCAGACGACATTGTGGAGCTCTGCAGTGAACGCACGGCATAACGCCGTGGTAACCGGAGGTCGTCGAGGGGGTGGAACATAGTCTTGATGCACGCAAACCGCCACCTCCTGTGGCGGCTCGCGAGCCTGGTGCTGGGGTGCTGGAAGCACTCGCGCTTCTCCTTGGGACGTTGGACCACCTGGCAGCTCAAGTCATCCCGAGCTGGCGCTGGGCGCTGCAGGTCGCGCGATGCAGCCATACGCCTTGGCTTGACGATGGTGCCCCGGGCCGGAGGCAGATGAGGAGCCCCGTGCGCGACGTCACCCGCTGCAGGAGGTTGCTCAGGAAGCAAGCGAGCCAGCCCGTCCGAGCCCCCATGCGCGACGTTGATGAGCTCGGCGATACGCTCGAGCCACTCCTCGTAGAGATCACATACGATGCGGTAGCGAAGAAGCTCCCGCGCCGTGAGCAGAGTAGCATGCGCGTCCACCTGGCCGCGGCACGCAGGGGATGGCGAAGCTGCTGGGGTCAGGGACGGAGTACCGGTGCGGCCGTCACGGCGCACGGACGGGTGCAGCGATGAAGCTTGCTGCTGGGCCCATGGCGGTGTTGGCCACCATGGAAGGAGCTCAGCAGGCGCAGCCGTCACCCGCCGGAGTCGTCTGAGCTACACGGGCGGTGATCGCAGCCCGGCGCTCGGCAAGAGCCCTGCGCGCGTTGGCCATGGAGATGTCGGAGGAGAGACGAGTCGAACGATGGAAGAGAGGATCCGACGCACCCCTACCTGGCGCGCCATATATCAGATTTTGGGGTCTGGCAACCTGTGAGAGGTTCGAACACGGGGGTGCGTGCGGAGATCTCAACCTGCCCAGCCTGCCTACTCGTGATCCTCCCTAGCTTAGCGCATAGAGCTCACAAAGACACAGAGACAGAGATTTATACTAGTTCAGGCCACCGTTTTGGTGTAATACCCTACTCTAGTGTGGTGTGGTCGATTGCCTCGAGGGGCTATGGATGAACTAGTTACAAGGATGAACAAGCCTCGGGAGTTGAGGTGTTCTTGAGCTGGTGTGGTGCTCTACTTGTTCTAGTTTCGGTCTGCTCGTCCCCGTCCATGGTGGTGGCTAAGTCCTATATATAGTTACCTTGGTCCTCTTCCCAAATATGAGCGGGAAGGGATTCCACAACGGCGGTATTTGAAAGGGGACAAGTAGTACAGTATATCCTGACAAAAGTAGTCTTCCTCTGTAAAAAGCCTCTGGTCGTGACGCTGCGGTGGTCTCGGTGATGACCTCCATCTTGCCGTCTTGGTGGTCTTGGTCTTGGTGCACCAGAGTGGAAACCATTGGTAGATTCCTCAGGACTCCGCGCATGTGGCTTGCCTCCCTTGCACCAAAGAGGAAACCCGCGCTCTGCGCCCGCCTGGCGCCCGCCTGGCCTTGGTCGTCACGTCTCACGTCAGCTAAGCCTCATGAGGTAGCTCCATAGATCTCTCCACCCCTCAGGATCCCTGCAAAGGAGGCCAACCCTTCCATGGGTTTCGGCTTCGTCCGCCTCGCGAGGCTTGACCCCTCCCGTGGCTCTTGTGGTGTTGATGTCGAAGCTGGGCCGTACCAGGCCGCTGATGGAGGCACATGGTGGGCTGAAGGCAGGCAGGACTGGATACCCCCAAGTCCAGGATGCCGACATTACTGTCCATGCTTATGGTTGGTATGAGGATGAAGTGTTCGTTGTCGTTATCGAGTCCGAGGCGATGATAAATAGTGGTGTGGTCAATGTCAAACCATTCCTAAGTAGCCCAAACACCTTAGGAAACAGAAACCGCAACACAAAATCGGTCAAATGTGGAGGTGGATGTTTTTATGATGAAAATTTTGATGGTGGAAAATGGTGGTGGTAATGATCTAAGTGGATGCGGGGATGTCAAGAGCTGCAAAATGAGATAAAGAACATGAAAAAGGGACTTCGGTAGTGAAAGTTATGATGAAAACTGAGTTAGGCTTGGGCTGAAACTGGGGTGTAGGCGCCCGATGGTTCGGGGTGCAGGTGCCCGGGGTGGTGAGGGAAAACTTGCCTGGCGGTTCGGGGTGCGAGTGCCTGGGGGTGGCCGATTTGGGCGGAAATTTTGTGGAAAATGCAACATTGGGTGGATTTCATGGTGGGAAACATGGGGATGGTAGGGGAAAGGCTAGATCCACTTGCCAAAACAAAAAATCCATGGACCAAAACAACAAAATCTCACAAGAACCAACAAATTGCAAGAAAATAAAAGTTGGGGCTATTTTTGTGGGGATTTTCATATTGGGACCAAAAAGCAAAAAAATTAAGCTAGCAAATGGGGGTAGGGGCTCCAAGATGTGAATCAACCTTGCTCATGATACCAAGATATTGTAGGGTGAAACCCTAACAGAGATCTTTTCACACATGGTGGGGGGCAAAAGGGATGAACTCACAAGAACACAAGGGGAAAATCACTCAAACAAACCCAATTACACCTCCACTAGAGTATCACACATGAGATCCACAAGCATACAAGAACAATTCTAGGAAAATAGCACTAGGGTAAAGCTCTTCCCACTCCCAAGGAGGTGAGGTCTTGGTGATAGTCTTCTCCAAGAGGAGGCCTTGAATCCACAAGAGGATCTACTCCTTGGAGGTCTTGATCACCAGGAGGAGGTGAAAGATGAGCAAAGCTCTCTCAATATCTATCCAATACTTTCCTAACCCTAGAAATGAGCTAGATGGCGAGCACTTATAGCCTAAGGATGAATTGGGGGAGGAGGGCGGGGGTACAAGGGTGCATTTGCCCATAGTGCACGCAGGCACAGCCGGAGGGGTCCGGGCACCCAGGGTAAAGTGGCCCGAGCTCCCAGGGTTAGATGGATCAGGGGGTGGGCACCCGGGGCGCGGGGGACCGGGCACCCGAAACGGACAAAGGGTCGTGCCCTTGGCGTTGTAGAGGCCGAGCACCCGAGGGTGATGGCCGGTGTAGCGCCCAAGATGCGATTCTATCCCAGTCACGTGATGAATTCATGATTGGGGCAAAACCACATTTCGAGCACATAGCAAGGTGGATATCATTACAACATACCATGTACTGAATAGATGGGAGTACGAGATAAAGGGTTACACTCGCCACAAGTTACAACATTCATACAACAATACATCAATACATAGCAACCAGCATACAGAAGAGCAAGATACGACTACAGATGAAATCTAACGAAAAACAAGAATGGCACCCACCCTACTAGCACAGGCTTCCGACTAGGAACCTATATCCCTTGATCAAAGAAGAAATGGAAGAAGAACTCCAAACAAGCAAGCATCGCACTCGCGTTAGATCAACGCATTACCTGTACCTGCAACTGTTGTTGTAGTAATCTATGAGCCACAAGGACTCAGCAATACCATTACCATGGGTACCAACACTACAAAAGCTTAATGGGTATCAAAAGTGTAAGTGGTGAGGTTGCAGCAAGCGACTAAGCATTGTATGGTGGCTAACTTACGAGTAAAAGAATAAGATGAGAAGCTACGCAAACGAATGCAAACTAGTAATGATCAAGAAGTGATCCTGAACTACTTACGTTCAAACAGAACCCCACCATGTTATCTTCTCGATTCACTCGAAAAGAGACAGTCATGGTTACACACGCGGTTGGTGTATTTTAATTCAGATCTGGTGTCAAGTTCTCTCCAATCGGATATTAAAAACTCACATCTGCCACATAACCGTGGGCACGTCTTTCGAAAGTTTAAACCCTGCAGGGTTGTCCCAACTTAGCCAACAACATTCTCTCACGATCAACGGAGGAAAATCCTCCTCCCAGAACAACCCGATCAAGCTCAGAATCCCGGTTCACAAGACATTTCAACAATGGTAGAACAAAACTAGCAAGACCACCCAATGCACCTAGCCTGATAGGAGTCGCATGTATCTCGTTCTCAGGGCGCATCGGATGGGCAAGACGCCGGGTTGGATGAGACCTTGGTTGCCCAGGGGGCGCCGGACATCGCCCAGTTTGGACCAACACTCATGAGGAGCATTGGCCCGGGAGTTGATTAAGAGATCTCGGGGGCCGGCAGGTCCCTATGCCAGCTTTACTTGTTATTAGACAAATGGTAAAACCAATGTTGGGACTTGCTGGAAGAGTTTTATTCAAAGCGAGTTGTCGAGGGGGCCCATAAACCCCAACTGTGTTAGGAACGCAAAATCAAGGAACATAACACCAGTATGACAGAAACTAGGGCGGAAAGAGTGGAACAAAACACCAGGAAAAAGGCCGAGCCTTCCACCCTTTCCCAAGTATACAGATGCTTTAATTAGATAAGACATATTGTGATATCCTATGATATCCATGATATCCATGTCCCAACATGGAAAAACCAGCAACCGCACCAGCAACTAGCAACGCTATAAGAGGGGCTGGGAAAAGCGGTAAAATAGCCAAACAATGGTTTGCTCGGATGGTGGAAAAGGATAGAGGTTAACATGGCAAATTGGGAGGCTTGATAAACAAGTGGTTGGGAGCATGACATAGCGATAGCATCGAGACAACTAGCATAGCAATGATAGTAGTCATATCCGGGGTGACGGACATCTTGCCTCCGATCCTACTAGGAAGAAGACTGGGTCCATAAAGTAGACGAATGGGCATCATCGAACGAATCCTCACAATCGCAACATCTCCGAAACTATTGAGAAGAAGCAAACATGGTAAACACACATATCATAACCATGGCATGATGCACAATCAAGTATGATGCATGTCTGGAGGCATGGCATGGCAAAGTGTAACAAACAACACTACAAGTTAATTGGAGCTCAATATGGAAGGAGTTGCATATTGACGAAACACCACATCCATCCATTTAGTTCTCTCTCGTTTATGTACCCAACAATATTAAATCTTGTTAAACATGGCGGGACGTGAAGCATAATAAAACTACCTATGTAGGCAATTTAAATGACACTACTGCAGGATGGTGCTAACATGACACTACAACCAGAGACCCTTCAACGAAACCATGTGCGATGCAATAATCGCAAACGGTGGTGTAAAAAACCATCAAAAAAGGTGCAAAACATTTGCGATGACGGATGCATCAAACACGGTTCAGATTTTGGTTGTGTGTGCGATTCAGGGCATACAGTTCAGTTCAATTAACTGTCTCCGATGAGGATGAACAAAAGAAACAGGCTGCCAGATGAAGGCGTGTGCGATGTAGAGCGTACGGTTCACTCGGTTGAACTATTTGTGATGAGGTGGAACAACAGAAACGGGCAGCAAGATGAAGGTGTGTCCGATAAACAGAATATAGTTCACTCGGATGAACTGTTTGCGTTGAGCAAAGAGAACAAAAACGATTCAACTTAACAAGATTTGTGTGATAGGCGGCAAACAGGTATGTAATCAGAAATATGTGGGAAGACCGATAACAACACAGACGATTCCTGTTAACAAGCCGTGTGTGTTGTGAGAAAATGATTGCTGGTATACAATTGTCAGTGATTGATGAAATCATCACCAACGGGTTCCATTTTTTAGTCCGTGTGCGATGTGATTTGCTCTGTCTACAGAGCATCAACATATATACTTAAAAATAAAACATTGCATAACCAGATTAAGCATACAATTACACAAGTGACTACACACATAACATTTTCACACACCAAAGTAAGCAATTACATGCATACTAAACTAGGAGAAAGGAGGATCTAATCATCTACTTGTTCCGACGAAGCTTGCCATTGCTTTGCTTTCGGCTAGATCCCTGGCCGTTTTGGGGGAGGAGGCACTTCCTCATGTCAATGATCCACCTATACATGTCGTAGCACGTGTATGCCTCCTTGGCCACGTACATGACGTGAGCTTTGAAGAGTTTCTCAATCCAGGCCGAGTGCTAGGCATGCTTGTCCTTGTTGCAGGAATCCTTCATGTCTCTCTCATCACATAGAAAAAATTTCCATGTAAGAAGGCTATAAGCCCACTATTGTAGTACTTGCTCTTAGCAGCATGGCGGACCAACCGTGTGGGGTGCGAAGTAGCTTCGCTCATGTGGGGGAGGGAGGCCATCCCGCACAGGCGCTAGGTCTGAGAGGACGGCCTTGTCGTCAGTGTGTGACCACCCTGTGCTAACCGTTCGCTCCCCACTAGCATGTTCGTGTACCGTGGCAACCGTCCACCACCTCTTCGCCTTTCCCTCTCGATTTGGAACTACTGTTGCACGCTCTTCCTCCCTCCATTTTCCTTCACCCTTCCTTCTACCATTGTTCAATCGTCTTCTCCATGGAGGGAACAAGCCAGAAACGACCCCGTTATTCTTGCCACGATCTGAAAGATGACATGGTGGAGGAACTCATTAATCGGTGCGACGTAATAACCTCGACTAGCATGGCAGGTTCATTCAAGTCCATTCTCAACTCAACAAATAACATCATTGCAAAGAACCCCAAGGGTTCAGCAGCGGCTTGATCTCCCCTATATTCTTTGTCGTGACACTGGTCGCCAGCGTGGGGATGATGAAAGCCTCGCCTTGTGCAAGTTGATGCCGCTTCATAATGATATGTGTGATATTAAAATGCCATCCCCTGATGGTAAGTCTTGGGGAGGTGCAAATGAAAATTGGGTTGTTTATATTGGGTATAACTTCGAGTGGGAACTTGTGAATGTGTACACTCGTCACCAGGTTCCACTTCAAAGAATCACAAACTGCCTTGAGGTTGAGCACATAGATAATCTACGTATGTTCAAATACGATCATGGTAAAAGCTGTCTACAAAAGATAGCAATTTTTTGGGTTCCCACCCACTCTTGGGATTACAAGGACTATGAAGTTGTTGCTATCTTCGACAAGCTTGTTGCCGTCCTTTAGGGATGGCAGTTTTGCCCATGGGTATGGGTACCAGCGAGTACCCTACCCGAATACAATGGGCATGGGGAAGACATGAAGAGGTTTTGTCCCCATGGGTAATGGGTATCCTGCTTCTGTACACGGATGAGTATTGTGATGCGATTCAATATGAGGGTCTTGTGTTTGCTGCCACCACTAGTGGCACTGTTTTTGCATGGAATACTTATGGTTTCGATACGTTTGTCTTCCACCGTAATTATAATTGTTTCATCCACATGCATCCGGGTTAGCTAGTTTCCCTTTACTAATTAACCTTCTTGTGTTTCCAAGGTCATGTGAACATTCCACCACCTATACTTGAAAAATGTTATAACCAAGGGGGAGATGGCTATGGTGATGATCACGAGCATGATGACGAGTAGGACCTATATACTCAGTGGCGCCTGGCAACTTATTCTGATGGATCACCTCTTCTTGTATGTATATTGGGCACTACTGATGTCACTAACGAAGCAGGTGTTGTCTCCGATAGTCGCACTCTCCGGACCTATTCCAACATCCGTTGCAGGGTATTCAGGATGGATACCGTGTGCTAGCGCAAACACCTTCTCCCTGGTTTAGTATTGATAGTCTTGGAGAAAACTCGCTCTTCCTAGACAGAACTATCCAATGATATTGAAAGGCGATCCAGTTGCTGTTGACACAATGTTACTATCATTTATGAGAAGCAAATGTATCTATACCTCGGACATTGCTATGGTTCCCTACCCTCGCTATCACAATATGCATCCTATATGCCGCTTCAGCCTGTATGATCAGTCTTGTGTTGGTCTCAAGATTTGCAATAGCAGGCCCTTCCCATAGAATCAGTTATGGTTCAAAGGAAGTGTTTCCAACGCCGAGGATTGGTTGAGATGAAGTTCATTTCATTGCTTTGTTATCTGTTGTGTGAGAAAAACTTTAGTATTTACTAGAATGTTTTATTGGAAATAATCTATAATCCAACATGTATCCTTGTTGTCGTTGTGTATTGATGACTTGTTGTATATAATCCAACATATATTGTTTTTCTATTTGGATGATTAATGTTGCCGCTTTATTGCTTAACCGAAGCATGGCACATAGCCATTGTTGGTCTAACGCTTATGGTTCGAATAAATAATCCATTTGGGATATTTGGTTCCCAATTATTAATTATCTCATGTTTGTAATTAGATAAAGATTACATCAACACTGGTCTCAAACTTGACCAAAAAAAGTACAATGCAACTTTGTATTGGTGTCCATATGACAACACGATAAGTTTCATGAACTTCAAATAAGCTTTGGATGTACTAGAATTTCAAAATCAATATTCTCACTGTTTGAAATTTGAGACACATGTGTTTTTGCAATCCATTTAGGTGCACTGTCACGTGTGCATGTAGCTCAAATTTGATTTTTGCACATTATACCCGTAGAAAATCAATCAATTAATGTAGTAAAACGTCTTAATGATCTCTGATTTTTTTCGAAATTAAAATGTCCCTCCTTTGGTAACACATATATGTTCACCACGGATAATTAATTTAACATACATCGTAGTTAAGGTGGATTCATGGTGTGTATGTGGGTGTGTGCGTCTGGGGGTGGCCGGTGGCTCGCAGTACGTGTGGGTTGGCCGTTTTTTATGCAGGCCGGTGCCACATCAGAGTCATGAATTCATAATTTAAAGCATTTACACAACCCTTTCATACATACATGTTTTGGCCACATGCAATTAATGGTTGTCCTACACAACACTCGATACTCATGTGTGACGCTTTCTGTGGACCCGCGAGATCGTCATCCATCACTTTGACGAACAGCAGGTAACGAGATTAGTTTGAAAAGTAGGTAGCTCAATGTTTGCGGCCAGGTGACGGTTGCATGGTGTTTGACATTCATTCCCATTTCTTGCATGGGACCTAAGCATGCGACCAAGGACACATATTTGAATTTTGAACCAATTTATATGCATTAGAGCATGTGCCTGTATTTCAAATTTGAATTATGCACATAAATGCATTGAAAACTCAACTAATGTATAAAAATGTCCAAACGAACCCCGAAAAATTCCAAATTTTAACACAACACTCCTGTTGTTTGTTGGTGTACTAAAATAGGGGCACTATTTTTTACCCCTTTTGTGCACGGGCAGTCAGAGCCGCGCCCACGGCCACACTTAAGCAGGGCGGAGACAGGAAATCAGAGCCACAACATGGTATCAAAAGCAACGCCAAGGCCGAGACCACAGAGAGAAGATGGACGAAGCAGGTTTCCCCGGCAAGAAAATTGTCGGGGCGGCTCGCCCACACCAGTGGAGTGAGCCACCCTCGAACCCACGGTCTCCATAACCATCAACTACGTTGGGCCAGGGCTCGGGAGGCACCTCCATGGTGGCATGCAGATCTTTGTGAAGACAGAGAATATTCAAGAGCAGATGAGGATTGGAAGGCAACGATCCTTGACAAGATTCTTGCCGAGGAAACCCACAAGGCCCCCGGCAAGATCCTTGCCGGGGACGACAGCGCGCCATGGCAAGACCCTTCCCGGGCCACCCAGCAAGGCCCTTGCCAAGGGCGTCAGCGGAGCCACTGCCAGGCCTGCACCAACCAAGTCTCCACCGCCGTTCACATGCAACTGCCAGCCCAACCAGCTGGGTAGGCACCTGTGTGGCAACATGCAGCTTCTGGGCTAACTCAGCACACGCCTGCGTGGAGGCATACAGATCTTCGTGAAGGCTCCACCATCGCGCCACCTCACCTGCTTGCATGCCTACATGGTGCCGCATGCATCGCTAGCCATGGCGCGTGTCGAAGCAAGGAGGAGCGGCGACGGACTGGACGGGCCTCGCTCCCGTCCCCGATAAAGCAAGAAGACACCTAAGCTACGCATTAAATGCATCTTGTCCTGTAATACGAAGGATAAGCTCATAACACTGTAGGCCTTTCGACCTCCTGTGTGCCACTGTGGTAGCCCCTTTCGACTATAAAAGGAGGCCCATGGCATACTAGAGAGGGATTCGGCTCTTTTGAACCATGCAGCCACCGTAGCTAGTTCAAGAGCTCAAGAACACTCAATACATCCACCAAAGCAGGACTAGGGTTTTACGCACCCCCGCGGCCTGAACCTGGGTAAACGATCCTTGTCCTGATTACTAATCCTGCTCTTCTCACAGCCCTACGCCTGGGCAACCGTAGTAGGGATTCTTGTGATCCCATAAGGGTCGTTTCCCACCGACATCTTTGGCACGCGAGGTAGGGGGCTTCAATTGTGAGAATCTGGTCTAGTAGTTGGCATATAAGTTCTTCATTGCCATGGCTCCTAAGAAGAAGATGACCACAGCGATAGGTTCGTCCGGGACCGGACTTCCTGTACCGGTGCAGACCAGTAGTGGGCCAGTAGCAGAGAGAACCCGTGGCGCGGCCCGCGAACATCCACACCACCCTGGTAGTCCAGGCCTAGTGAGTGGCGTCGTACGTATGCCAGGCGACAAGCCACGCATCGCGAGCTCAAGAGACAGAGTTGGGCCCCCTGCAGGCGGCGCGGGGCCCTCCAGGGGCATCGTCGTGCCGCCAGTGCGACACGGCCCGCACGACTAGGTGAAGTGGCGCAGAAAAAGAAAATGGTGTAGCACCCAGTTTACTTCGTCAGCTCCCTCTTGCAGGGGCTAGGTCGAGGTACTCAGGTGTGCAAAAATTGCTCTTCGGCCTCCTTATGGCCTCGAGGAAGCTGCGTCATTACTTCCAAGTGCACGAGATCATCGTGGTCACCCGCCTCCCGTTGCAACGGATACTGCATAACCCTGATGCAATGGGGAGGATCATGGAATGGGCCCTGGAGCTGTCAAGTTTCGGTTTAAAGTTCGAAAGCACCTCGACAATTCAGAGTAGAGTCCTGGCGTCATTCATTGCAGAATGGACCTCGACGCCCGACGAATAGGTACGTGAGACCACTCCCCCAGACAAGGAAACGAGCCGCAACTGGATCATGTACTTTGATGGGGCTTTTTCGCTGCAAGGCACTGGTGCTGGTGTGCTACTTGTCGCACCCACCGGAGAGCGCCTCAAGTATGTCGTCCAAATGTACTTTCCCCGGGAGATGTCAACTAACAACACTGCCGAGAACAAGGGCTTGCTTGCCGGTTTCAGGATCGCAACGAACCTCGGAGTTAAAAATCTCATCGTCAGGGGTGATTCGCAGCTCGTTGTCAGGCAGATCAACAAAGATTATCAAAGCCCATTGATGGAAGCTTACGTGGATGAAGTGAGGAAACTAGAGGAGCGCTTTGACTGTATACAAGTAGAGCATGTTCCTCGGACGGAGAACGACATCGTCGACTACCTGTCAAAGCGTGTCGCCCTCAGGCTACATGTGGAACCACATACTTTTGTGCTTCGGTTAACTCAACCATCCGTCGACCCATCAACCGGGCAGAACAAGTGGAGGAAGCTGGGCCCCGGAAAGTACTTCCCCATCGAGCTACCCAGAGTCGCTGGTGAAGATGTTGCTGTGGATGCCGATCCAGCCGTGGGGCAACCGACTCCGGCAGAGCCTCAGGCCATGGCCGTAGAGACGGCTGCTCGCATGGCAGGAGAGATGCCTTTGGTCCTTGTCATCGAGCCACGGGCTTCGGCATGGGCGCAGAACACCGTCCGATTCCTCCAAATAGGAGAGCTTCTTGAGGAGCAGGAAGAGGCAGAGAGAGTAGCCCGCCGGTCTGCTTTGTACCAATTCATTGACAACGTCTTGTACGGAAAAAGACCGAATAGGGTAAAATTGAGTGCATCTCCCGGGAAGAAGGACTAGAGATATTGGCAGAGATACATGGAGGCATATGTGGCTCCCACATAGGGTCGAGGGCCATTGCTGGCAAGGCTTTCCGGCAAGGTTTCTTTTGGCCCACTGCCCTCCAGGATGCGATGGCACTAGTAACCATGTGTGAAGCGTGCCAGTTACATTCGAAGAAGCTTCATCAACCAGCTCAAGCCCTTCAAACCATCCCTCTCTCCTGGCCCTTCTCGGTCTGGGGGCTCAACATAATGGGCCCTTTCCCTCGTGCCATCGGGGGCTTTGAGTACTTGTACGTTGCAATCGGCAAGTTCACAAAGTGGCCAGAGGTGGAAGCGGTGAGGAAGGTGACAGCGCAGTCAGCCATCAAGTTCTTCAAGGGGCTAGTTTGCCGTTTTGGGTACCCAACAGGATCATCACCGACAACGGCAGACAATTAACAAGCCACGCCTTCATGCAATACATTGAGGTTCTCGCAAGCAAGGTCTATTTTGCTTCCGTGGCACACCCACGAAGCAACGGCCGAGCAGAGAGAGCAAATGTTGAAGTTCTGCAAGGATTAAGATCGAAGAATTTTGACAAGCTGCGCAAGAGTGGAAGGCGCTGGATTGACAAGTTGCCGGCGGTTCTTTAGTCGATCAGAACAACGCCAAATCGAGCCACCGGCCAGACACCCTTTGCCCTGGTCTATGTGGCGAAAGCAGTTCTTCCCACGTAACTCACATATGGGTCGCCTCGAGTGCTCGCTTATGATGAGCTTGAGCAAGAGCGATTGCGGCAAGATGACACAACACTCCTTGAGGAAGATCGTCTCCGGGCGGCTATGAGAGCAGCGCCCTACCAGCAAGCCTTGCGCCGCTACCATAGCCGCAAGGTTCATACCAGAGCTTCGAGGAAGGCGACCTTGTTCTTCGGCACGTTCAGTCGGCCAAGAATTCTAACTAGTTGACGCCTACGTGGGAAGGCCCTTATCGGGTAACACGAGTCACCAAGACCGGCGCAGTCTGCCTGGAGACCGAGCATGCCATTCCGGTGAGCAACTCCTGGAACATCGAGCATCATGCATGCTAGATTGAGTATCTCCCTCGGTTAGGGTTGATAGTGCTTAGCGGCGACTGACCCCTAGCATAGAGGTCGAGTTTGCGTCATTTTTTTCCTGTCCATCCTCTGTGGTATGCAGGGTACATGATATGTTTCCACCAAGCCAAGCGGAAGGAAGAGAATGAGCCAGCACCCCAGGCCCGGCAAGCCGAGCTTCCCAAGGTCAGAAGACACAGAGGACCACCCATGGCAAGTCAAGGTTACCGGGGGTGGTAGATTCAGATAAGTATCCCCTGTCATGCATTCCCGTACGAAACTTGGGATGTGTGGAACCTCGTTTTGTTCCAAGGCTACCATGCTCCCCTGGTTGCTATAACCCAAGGGCTTCTTGGTCCGGAATATGGTTGTAGCCGTGGCGGCTGATGACCCACAAGTATAGGGGATCTATCGTAGTCCTTTCGATAAGTAAGAGTGTCAAACCCAACAAGGAGCAAAAGGAAATGACAAGCGATTTTCAGTAAGGTTTTCTCTGCAAGCACTAAAATTGTAGGTAATAGATAGTTTTGTGATAATATAAATTGTAACGAGTAACAAGCAGTGAAAGTAAATAAAGTGCAGCAAGGTGGCCCAATCCTTTTTGTAGCAAAGGATAAGCCTAGACAATTTATTATAATGAGAAAAGAGCTCCCGAGGACACATGGGAATTATCGTCAAGCTACTTTTTATCATGCTCATATGATTTGCGTTCGGTACTTTGATAATTTGATATGTGGGTGGACCGGTGCTTGGGTACTGCCCTTACTTGGACAAGCGTCCCAGTTATGATTAACCCCTATTGCAAGCATCCGCAACTACAAAAGAAGTATTAAGGTAAACCTAACCACAACCTTAAACATATGGATCCAAATCAACCCCTTATGATGCAACGCATAAACTAGGATTTAAGCTTCTGTCACTCTAGCAACCCATCATCTACTTATTACTTCCCAATGGCTTCCTCTAGGCCCAAATAATGTTGAAGTGTCATGTAGTCGACGTTCACATAACACCACTAGAGGAAAGACAACATACATCTCATCAAAATATCGAACGAATACCAAATTCACGTGACTACTAATAGCAAGATTTCACCCATGTCCTCAGAAACAAATTTAACTACTCACAAAGCATATTCATGTTCATTATCAGAGGAGTAATAATATGAATTAAGGATCTGAACATATGATCTTCCACCAAGTAAACCAATTAGCATCAACTACAAGGAGTAATCAACACTACTAGCAACCCGCAGGTACCAATTTCTGGTTTTAATACAAGATTGGATATAAGAGATGAACTAGGGTTTTGAGATGAGATGCTGATGGTGAAGATGTTGATGGAGATTGCCCCCCTCCCGATGAGAGGATCGTTGGTGATGATGATGGTGATGATTTCCCCCTCCCGGAGGGAAGTTTCCCCCGCAGAACAGCACTTCCAGAGCTCTAGATTGGTTCCGCCAAGGTTCCGCCTCCTGGCGGCGGAGTTTTGTCCCGTAAGCTTGCCTCTGATTTTTCCAGGGTAAAAGCCTTCATAGAGCAGAAGATGGGCACCGGAGAGCCACCAGGGAGCCCAGGAGACAGGGGGCACTCCCAGTAGGGGTGGGCACGCCCCCCACCCTCCTAGCCTGGGTGTGGGCCCCCTATGGTAGTTTCTTCGCACAATAATTCTTATTAATTCCAAAACTGACTTCCGTGAAGTTTCAGGATTTTTGGAGCTGTGCAGAATAGGTTTCCTATATTTGCTCCTTTTCCAGCCAGAATTCCAGGTACCGGCATTCCCCCTCTTCATGGTAAACCTTATAAAATAAGAGAGAATAGCCCTAAGTATGGAGATATAATGTGTAATAACAGCCCATAATGCAATAAATATTGATATAAAAGCATGACGCAAAATGGACGTATCAACTCCCCCAAGCTTAGACCTCACTTGTCCTCAAGCGGAAGCCGAAATCGAAAATATGTCCACATGTTTAGAGATAGAGGTGTCGATAAAAATAAAATACGGACATGAGGGCATCATGATCATTCTTATAACACC
Organism: Triticum aestivum; assembly: GCF_018294505.1. NCBI lineage: Eukaryota > Viridiplantae > Streptophyta > Magnoliopsida > Poales > Poaceae > Triticum > Triticum aestivum. Next base: position 203,304,608 of record NC_057804.1, on the reverse strand, counting down.
AACATAAATAGATTTTATCATATGATTTCTTATGCTCTAGTAACAATCAATTCACAATGTCAAGTATGGTTCAGAAACATCATTGAGAACTAACAAACTATAATCTCAGTCATTGAAGCAACTGCAATTTATTATAACATCAGAAAGAGTCAAGAATAGAGCTTTTCAGGTAGTCCACATACTCAACTATCATATAGTCTTCTACAATTTCTAACACTCACGGAGTACTTGTGGTTATGGAGTTTCAACCGGACACTGAGAAAGATAGGGGCTTATTGCGTTGTCTCCCAACGTATTCACCTTTAGGTGATGTCAACTATAATAGTTCATGCTAACTTACATCTAATTGGATATATATATCAATATCTTTCAAACACAAGGAGCTTGCCAAAGGATAAAATGAAAAAGGGAAAGGTGAAGATCACCTTGACTCAGAGGTCCTTCGAAGAGTCATAAAGTAAAAGATAGGCCCTTCGCAGAGGGAAGCAGGGGTTGTCATGTGCTTTTAGGGTTGGATGCATAAAATCTTAATACAAAAGAACGTCACTTTATATTGCCACTTGTATATGGACCTTTATTATGCAGTCTGTCACTTTTATTGCTTCCACAACAAGATCATATAAAGCTTATTTTCTCTGCACTAATAAGTCATACATATTTAGAGAGCAATTTTTATTGCCTGCAACATGACAACTTACTTGAAGTCTCTTACTCAATCCATAGGTAGGTATGGTGGACTCTCATGGCAGAAACTGGGTTTAAGGATATTTGGAAGCACAAGTAGTATCTCTACTTGGTGCAAGGAATTTGGCTAGCATGAGGGGGAAAGGCAAGCTCAACATGTTGGGAAGATCAATGACAATATACTTTAACTGAGATGTGAGAAAACATAAACCATTACGTTGTCTTCCTTGTCCAACGTCAACTCTTTTAGCATGTCATACTTAATGAGTGCTTCACAATCATAAAAGATGTCCAAGATAATATATTTGTATGTGAAAACCTCTCTTTCCTTATTACTTCCTATTAATTGCAACGATGACCAAAACTACATTTGTCTACTCTCAACAACTTTTATGCCTCATACTTTCTATGTGTGAAGTCATTACTATCCATAAGATCAATATGACCACTTGTATTCTTTTTATTCTTTCTACTTTCTCAAGATCATGGCAAGATAGCAAAGCCCTTGACTCAACACTAACCTTTATTATAGATAGCTCACAGACTCGATTACATAAAGAGATCACAAAGCAAAACTCAAAACTTCTTGATACTAAAATGTAACGCCCCGGATGCGATGCGCCATGTGTCTTCCAGCTACTCGTTGTTGTTGCCATGTTATTTGCTTGCATGTTGCATTTTGCCATGTCATCATCTGCATTTCATTTGCATGTATTTCAAAACATGCATTCGTTCGGGTTCCCCTGGTTCTCTCCGTTGTCCGTTCGGAGTCCAGACAACATTCGCGTGCGCCCCTCGCCCCCCTCAGACTTTGTTTCATGAGCGGGAGAAAAATGTTCTTAGAATGGACCGAGATTTGCCGAGTGGCCCTGGTATAGCACCGACAGACCGCCCGTCAAATTTCGTTCCATTTGGAGGTCGTTTGACGGCCCAACGGTTAACCGCGTAGCCTGAAACCACTCTCTTTTTGCAACCCAGCCCCTCTTCACCACAGCCCATGAGCCCATCCAAACCCCCTCCATGCCCCCGGCCGTTCGATCACGACCGTGTGGGCAAAAACCGCACCCCATTTGGACTCTCCTAGCTCCCTCTAGCTATAAATATGTGCTTCCCCCAAAATTTTCGCGGATGAAACCCTAGCCTCTTCCTCCTCCCGCCGTCGGACGCGTCCACCCCCGCCCCCGGACATGTCTGCCGCCGCCCTCAGCGAACCAGACGCTGCCACGTGTCATCGCCCGGCCTTCTCTCCGCCGCCCCGCGCTGCGGCCCACTGGGGTCCGGATCGGGACCTCCCGGCCCGCGCACCTGAGCCAACCTGCGCCCGCTCGCCGGCGCCCCGCCTTCCTCGTCGGCGCGGCCCCACGCCGCCG
>NC_057804.1:203281600-203302167 GCF_018294505.1 Triticum aestivum | reverse complement strand
GTCCCGTCCTCGGCCTCCACACCCGCGTGCCGCCCCATGCCCCCAGATCCGACCGGCCCCATCTCCGGCGACCCCCTTCTCCCACTCCGGCTGCCATCCCCGTCGTCTCCGTCGAGTTCCCCGGCCATCCTCGGGATGCATGTCGATGAACCCTAGATCTGTTTTCGGAGGGTAAAATTCCACTAAGTCCCTAAAATATTTGCATTCTGTTGCCCTGTTCATCATGCCATAACTTCATGTGTGCTGCTCCGTTTCAGGCATATAATATATCAAAATGTTTACTGTGAGATGCTCTTCATTTTGTTCCATCGTGTCATGCTCTATCCATCCATGCCCCTGGTTACATTTATAGCCTACTGTAGCTTGTTATTATGTTGCTCTCAAGTTGCTAAATAATGTTGCTGTCAGCCTGTTAATATTAAGTTCAGTATTGCCATGTCAATAACTAGCGATCCATGAATCCTATGAACTTGTTCTTGCCATGCTTAGCTTCATAAATGTGTCTTCTTACTGTTGGTCAGCTTCATGCCATGTATTTCTCTGTGGTGAGTTGTACAAGCTCACCAACATGCCTACTGATTGTTGTTCCTGCCATGTACTGTTATTCTGAATCTGTCATATCATTTGCCATGTTTTCATGGATGCTATCATCTTTTCTGATGATCTTTGGAATAAGTTCAGTAAGGGAGTTTTGTTCTTTGCCTTCAGTATTAGCATGCCATGCTCTATTTTGCCATGATAAGTTCCTATAGGATGTTGTTTGATAGCTATAAACATTGCAACCTGATGTTTTTTTTCCATGTCCAGTGATTTCTGCTAAGTCTGTGAACTGTTATTATTTGCAATCTTGCCATGTCCTTTTGAGCATGTTCTAGTGATTTCTGGAGATAGCTCAGTGTTCATGTTTTGTCATACTTTACCTGTACATCATGTCCATGCCTTTTGATTTCATGTTGAGGTACTGTAGCATATTGTTTTGATGCTTGCTAGATGCCTAGTTGCTGTTTTGGATAGCTTGTCCTCTAAACTTGTTTCATGTGTATGTGTTGAACCGTTGCTCCGTTTTGAGTGTGCTCTATATGAAACTTGCTTGATTTTGCATGAAGTTTCATATTATCATGTTACATCCATGTTTTGAGAGTGCTTGCTTGATGTTTGTATGCATTTTGCATCAAAGCCATGTTTAACTTGTTTTGCTCATATCTTCTAGGCCGTAGCTCCAAATTAAATGAACTTTATATGTAACTTGACTAGAATCCCGTGTAGATCATCTTGGTGCATCTTAACTTGCTGTTTAACAACTTGAACATAAGGTTTATTCAGTTCTGGACCAATTTCTAAAATTGCATATGAGGACTTACCAGAATTGTTATATGTTGTTTCCGGCCTCATTTAACCTTGCTTTGATGTGTTGTTCTTGTATGCATCATCTCTTGCCATGAGTAGCTTCATGTAGTCTTGTCTTGCATCATACTTGGTTGAGCATCATGTCATGTATATGTGTGGTGTGTTTACCATGTTGTGTGCTTCTTCTCGATAGTTCATGTTTCGTTGCGATCGTGAGGATTCGTTCGTCTACGCTTGGTTCAGCTTCATCCATTCGTCTTCTTCATGGACTCGTTCTTCTTCTTAGGGGATTTAAGGCAAGATGCCCAAGAAGGGTGGGCGTGCCCTCCACCCTCGTGGAGGCCTCGTGTCCTTCCCGGACTACTTCTTTCTTTCTAAAATTCTTAAATATTCCAAAACATAAAAAAATTGCCATTAGAATTTTTTTGGAGTCGGTTTACTTACCGTACCACATACCTATTCCTTTTCGGAGTCTGGAACGTTCTGGAAAGTGTCCCTTATGTATTCCTCCGGGGTTACAGTTTCAATAATATTAGTTTCAACATTGATAGGATTACCTGAGATATAATGTTTAATTCTTTGACCGTTCACCACCCTTGGACTTGTGCCTTCGAAGTTGTTGATTTTTATGGCACCGGAACGTTAGACCTCCTCGATAACGTAAGGACCTTACCATTTAGAGAGAAGTTTTCCTGCAAAAAATCTTAAACAAGAGTTGAATAATAACACATAATCACCTACATTAAACTCACAATTTTGTATCCTTTTGTCATGCCAGCATTTGACTTTTTCTTTGAATAGCTTGGCATTCTCATAGGCTTGGGTTCTCCATTCATCAAGTGAGCTAATATCAAATAACCTCTTCTCACCAGCAAGTTTGAAGTCATAGTTGAGCTCTTTAATAGCCCAATTGCTTTATGTTCAGTTCAAGAGGTAAGTGACAAGCCTTTCCATAAACCATCTTATACGGAGACATACCCATAGGATTTTTGTATGCAGTTCTATAGGCCCATAATGCATCATGAAGTTTTTTGGACCAATTCTTTCTAGATCTATTGAAAGTCTTTTGCAAAATTAATTTGAGATCTCTGTTGCTCAACTCTACTTGACCACTAGACTGCGGGGTGATAAGGAGATGCGATTCTATGATAAACATCATACTTAGCAAGCATCTTATGGAAAGCACCATGAAAAAATGTGAACCACCATCAGTCATAAGATATCTAGGGACTCCAAACCTCGGAAAAATAACTTCTTTAAGCATCTTAATAGAGGTGTTATGATCAGCACTACTAGTTGGAATAGCTTCTACCCACCTAGTAATGTAATCAACAGCAACTAAAATATGTTTATAACCATTAGAGGTAGGAAAAGGTCCCATATAGTCAAAGCCCCAAACATCAAACGGTTCAATAACAAGAGAATAATTCATAGGCATTTCATGACATCTACTAATATTACCAATTCTTTTACATTCATCACAAGATAAGACAAACTTACGAGCATCTTTGAAGAGAGTAGGCCAATAAAAACCGGATTGCAATACCTTATGTGCAGTTCTATCTCCAGCGTGGTGTCCTCCATATGATTCAGAGTGACACTTGCATAGGATCTGTTCCTATTCATGCTAAGGTACACAACGTCTAATAACACCATCTACTCCTTCTTTATAAAGGTGTGGGTCATCCCAGAAGTAATGTCTTAAATCATAAAAGGACTTTTCCTTTTGCTGGTATGTGAAACTAGGTGGTATAAATTTAGCAACAATGTAATTAGCATAATCAGCATACCAAGGAGCAGTACGAGAAGCATTAATGACCGCTAATTGTTCATCAGGAAAGCTATCATCAATAGGTAGTGGGTCATCAAGAACGTTCTCTAACCTAGAAAAGTTGTCTGCAACAGGGTTCTCAGCTCCCTTTCTATCAATAATATGCAAATCAAATTCTTGGAGCAAGAGAACCCATCTAATGAGTCTAGGCTTAGCATCATTTCTTTGGGCAGTATCAAGAGTCTTACTAGCATACTGAATAACATTCAATTTCTTATGAACTCTTTGCCCTAGAACAACACCTAGAGCATAATCACTAGTATCACACATAATTTCAAAGAGTAAATTCCAATCAGGTGGCTGAACAATAGGTGCAGTGATCAAAGCTTTCTTAGGTATTTCAAATGCTTCTACACAGTCATCATCAAAAACACAAAATGAGTATCTTTTTGCAATAAATTAGTCAGAGCCCTAGAGAATTTTAGAAAAGTCCTTAATGAACCTCCTATAAAAACCGGCATGACCAAGGAAACTTCTTATAACTTTTATGTCCTTGGGACATGGCATCTTTTCAATAGCATCAACTTTGGCTTTATCAACTTCAATACCTCTCTCTGAAATCTTATGCCCCAAGACAATGCCTTCATTAACCATAAAGTGGCACTTTTCCCAATTCAAGACGAGACTAGTGTCTTCGCATCTCTGCAAAACTCGATCAAGGTTGCTCAAGCAATCATCAAAAGAGGATCCATAAATGGAGAAATCATCCATGAATACCTCACAAATCTTTTCAGAGAAGTCAGAGAATATAGCCATCATACATGTTTCAAAGGTAGCAGGTGCATTACATAAACCAAAAGGCATACGTCTATAAGCAAAAGTACCGAAAGGGCAAGTAAAAGTAGTTTTTGATTGATCCTTCACTGACACAGGTATTTGAGAGAAACTAGAATAACCATCTAGAAAGTAGAAATGTGTGTGTTTGGATAGTCTTTCTAGCATTTGATCGATAAAAGGTAAAGGGTAATGATCTTCCTTAGTTGCTTTGTTTAATTTACGAAAATCAATTACCATCCTATAACTTGTAATAATTCTTTGCGGGATCAATTCGTCTTTATCATTAGGAACGACAGTAATACCTCCCTTTTTAGGAACACAATGGATAGGGCTTACCCAATCACTATCAGCAACGGGATAAATTATACCCGCCTCAAGGAGCTTTAGTATCTCCTTTCTTACCACTTCTTTCATCTTAGGATTCAATCTTCGTTGAGGATCTCTAACTGGTTTGGCATTGTTCTCCAAATTAATTTTGTGTTGGCATAACGTGGGACTAATGCCCTTAAGATCATCCAGAGTATATCCAATAGCAGCACGGTGCTTCTTCAGAGTTTTCAATAATCTTTCTTCTTCTTGCTCTGAAAGGTTAGCACTAATAATAGCAGTATATATTTTCTTTTCATCAAGATAAGCATACATAAGATTATCAGGTAATGGTTTGAGTTCAAACACGGGATCACCCTTAGGTGGAGGGGGGTCCCCTAGAATTTCAATGGGTAAGTTGTGTTTCAGAATAGGTTCCTTTTGAAGGAACACTTCATCTATTTCCCTTTGTTCCTTCATAAACATATCATTTTCATGGTCTAGCAAATATTGTTCTAACGGATCAGTAGGAGGTACGACAATAGAAGCAAGACCAATAATCTCATCCTTACTAGGTGATTCTCTATCATGAGGTTGTCTATGAAACTTAGCAAAATTAAACTCATGAGACACATCTTCTAAGCCAATTGTAACAGTATCCTTTTCACAATCAATCCTAGCACTAACAGTATTCGAGAAGGGCCTACCAAAAATAATGGGACAAAAATCATCTTATGGGGAACAAAGAACAAGAAAATCAGCAGGATATTTAACCTTCCTGCACAAGACTTCAACATCTCTAACAATCCCAATTCGTGAAATAGTATCTCTATTGGCAAGCTTGATAGTAACATTAATACCTTCGAATTCAGAGGGTGCAATATCATGCATAATTTCTTTATATAAGTCATAAGGTATTGCACTAGCACTAGCACCCATATCACATAAGACATGATAACAATGATCTCCTATTTTAACAGAAATAATAGGCATGCCTACAATAGGTCTATGAATCTTAGCATCTGGTCTAAAAATATTAGCAGTCTCACCACAGAAATAAATAACATGCCCATCTAAATCATCATCCAAGAGAACTTTAACCATAGCAATACTAGGTTCAACTTTGATTTGCTCAGGAGGCGTATAAGTCCTAGTATTACTCTTACAAACAACAGTCGAAGTTTTAGCATGATCCTTTATCCTAACAGGAAAAGGAGGTTTCTCAACATAAGTAGTAGGAGCTCTCCAGCAGCACCTTACGCGAGTTCCTAAGTGCCCAAAGACCTTGATGGAGAGGAGGCCACTCTCCATTAAATTGAAATGGAGAGTGAGCCCTCCGTCAGGCTGTGGATACGGGAAAAGGTCTTCCACCTCGGCGAAGGTACATGACGTGAGGGGCGGGGAACTCGACATCGGCCCATGTACCGCCGTTCCCACAACCCCTCATATGCAGCCGCAGTGCCTGCGGCGGGTCCAGCTCCATCTCCCGCGAAAATGGGCTCAGGAGACGAAGACAATGGCGTGGCGGCTGACGCAGCCTGAGGAAGAACTTGTAGGGGTTGTCCCCGACGTGGCCCTCCATCGGGGGAGGGGCCGCTGGTGGAGGCGAGGCCGAAGCGCCGCCCCGTCCTCCTCTTCCCCGAGCACCGCAACAGCGTCGACCTGGCGCCCCTCCCCTTCCTCTAACGGCTAGCTTTGCCGCCACGAGCTCTTGGGGAGGAGCGACGCATTGTCTAGCCGAGACCCTCGCCGCCACCGATGAAGTGTCGCCACACCCCCTTGCCATGGCAGAAGGAAGGAGGGATCAGGAATGGAGAGAAGCAGGTGACGAAGGATTGAGAGGCGCCATTCCTCCTGCTCCCCTCCTTATAAAGGGGAGGGGGGGCTTGTCCGCCCCTTTCGGCCAATCCGACATATTGAAGTGACAACGAGCGGGGCCGTCGACCTCCCTCCCCGCCCAATTGAAGGTGCGTGGGAATCGACCCACGCGCGCGACTTCCCGTATCCCGTGCACCTGTCATTCATGCAGCAAACATGGCGCAAGACACGGGCGCAATGGGACACGTGGAGCGACAGTTCCCAAGTAAGGGCAGTAAATGAGCGGTGGCCCTCCGGTCTCAAGGGGACATGCAAGCCGCTTCTTTACTGTTCACCGCAAGGTGACACCAGCATGCTTCGGTCACGCACGCGCATGGGACCCCCACGTCATGCGTTCAACGCGGGTCGTGGGGAAGCACAGCAGACGGAAAGTTTTACTGCGGTAAAATCCGCCCTGCCTGCACGCGCACCATTCTAGGCCTGGCCCAACAACGCGCTGCGCTTATGTGTGGACCAGGCCCCGGCGCTCCTGTCGGTGAACTAAAATAGGGGCGCTCTTTTGTACCCCTTATTTGTGCACGGGTAGTCAGAGCCACGCCCACGGCCACACTTAAGCAAGGTGGAGATAGGAAGTTAGTGCCACAACACTGTAGCAAAGCAACGCTAAGGCCGAGACCACAGAGAGCAGATGGACGAAGCAGGTTTCCCCGGCAAGACCCTTGCCGCGGCGGCTCGCCCACACCAGCGGAGTGAGCCACCCTCGAACCCACGGTCTCACCATCAACTACGTTGGGCCAGGGCTCGGGAGGCACCTCCATGGTGGCATGCAGATCTTTTTGAAGACAAAGAATATTCAAGATTAGATGAGAATTGGAAGGCATTGATCCTCGACAAGATTCTTGCCGAGGAAACCCACAAGACCCTCGGCAAGATCCTTGCCGGGGACGACAGCGTGCTAGGGTAAGACCCTTGCCGGGCCACCCGGCAAGGCCCTTGCCAAGGGCGTCAGTGAAGCCACTGCCAGGCCCGCACCAAAAAAGTCTCCACCGCCGTTCACATGCAGCTTCCAGCCCAACCAGCTGGGCAGGCACCTGCGTGGCAACATGCAGCTTCCATGCCAACTCAGCACACGCCTACGTGGCGGCATACAGATCTTCTTGAAGGCTCCACCACCGCGCCACCTCAGCTGCTTTGCCTACCTACATGGCACCGCACGCATCGCTCGCTAGGGCGCGTGTCGAAGCGAGGAGGAGTGGCGACGGATGGGACGGGCCTCGCTCCCGTCCTTGAGAAAGCAAGAAGACACCTAAGCTACGCATTAATGCGTCTTGTCCCATAATATGAAGGACAAGCTCATAACACAGTAGGCCTTTCTACCTCATGTGTGCCACTGTGGCAGCCCCTTTCGACCATAAAAGGAGGCTCATGGCGTACTGGAGAGGGATTCGGCTCTTTTGAACCATGCAGCCACCGTAGCTAGTTCAAGAGCTCAAGAACACTCCATACATCCACCAAAGCAGGACTAGGGTTTTACTCACCCCCGCGGCCTGAACCTGGGTAAACGATCCTTATGCTGATTACTAATCATGCTCTTCTCATAGCCCTGCACCCCGGTGACTTTAGTAGGGATTCTTGTGATCCCATAGATGTTGTTTCCCACCGACATTGTTCTATATTGACACTAGAGAAAAAATTGAAAGCAATAACAGGAAGCAGATATCGTTTCATCCCCGAAGGTGGCACATTCCCTACCGAAACCATGAGGCTCTTATTGTGAGAAGCTCCGATTTTAGAGAAGCTTATACCCAAACATGTCCCAAATGGGACAAAAAAATACCATGACATATTGATGCCGCTCCATGATAGCATGCCAAGTTTCATGAATTTCAGAAGAGTTTTGGATTTACTAGAACTTAAAAAGGAGGTATCTCAATGTTTGCGACCGAGTGACGGTGGCAGGATGTTTCACATTCATTCCCATTTCCTGCATGGGACCTAAGCATGCAACAAGGACACGGATTTGAATTTTCAACCAATCTATATGCATTAGAGCATGTGCCTGTAGTTCAAATTTGAATTATGCACATAAACGCATTGAAAACTCAATTAATGTATAAAAATGTCCAAACGAACCCCGAAAAAATCCTAAAACTAACACAACACTCATGTTGTTCTATGTTGTCACTAGAAAAAAAAATTAAAATCAAGAAGAGGCAACAAATATTGTTTCGTCCAGAAAGGTGAAACATTTCCTACCATAACCATGAGGCTTGTTGTGAAAGGCTCTGGTTTGTGAGAAGCTTATATACCCCAACCTGCCCCAAATGGGACAATATTTTTACCACTGTATGTTGATATCGTTCCATGCTAGCGTGTCAAGTTTCATAAATTTGAGACGCGTTTTCGATTTACTAGAATGATATAACCAGTTGTAGTTCAAATTGTGCTAACATTGAAGACATACAAGCTGTTGATCCGGACCTAGCTATCGTTTCTCTAAATATAAAAATTGAGCTGACTAAGGGAGCAAGCATGGAGGTCACACGATGGACAAGTATGAAGAAAGTTGATGCATGCCTACATGGGAGAGATCTATATTATTTTATTGCACCAAATAAAAATCAGCAAACCATGGACGTTTTTGCATGGAAGGAGATTTCTTGTAGTTGCAAAATTAAAAGGAGATCACATGGCTTTGGTAGTTATGGATGCAAGACAAGGCGACGTATGGTGTTTTTATTCCTACCATGCAAGCAAAAATATAGGTCGTATGGCAATAGAAGACTCAACTCGTGGAGCTGTTTGTCCTTGCACGAAGTAGGCTGGGGCCAACCAGGATAAATCAAAGTTAGCTAGTGCATCAATGTTTGAAGGTTAATTAAGGAAAATTAGCTATAAAATCCAATCTGAGATGTAAAAGGATTGCACTCTATTATTTATGTTTTTTCCTTAGTATGGATGTGTGCTTACATGAGGGGACTTAGGCTAGGGTTAGTTAACTTATTTAAAGGCATGGTGCCGCCATGTAATAGGGGGATCTCATGATAAATTAGACACTGTGTGTGTTCCGGCCATCGACCATTATCGAGTTTTGAGAAATCTTGTCAAAATTCTCTACTAGAGTGTGAGTTCCTACGACGCGACGCGTTGGAGATTACAAGCTGAGCGTATACGGTTCGTCCATGTTTATTCCTTCGGATCGAGGGGTTGGTGTGTTGTTTTCGTGGAGTTTGTGATTATTTTTATAAACTCGCAACGAGTTCTTGCTGCGATGGAGTTTCGTGCCGTGAAAGATCAGGCCAACAGCGGACCGACCTTCAAATCGAGGTTCGCTCTTCATCAAGTGTTATCGGAGACCGGCGTTTTTCACGGCACTTCGGAGGAGACGGCCGGCGTGCCGTCACCAAGGATCAATTGGAGGCTCTCCGGTGATTTTTTGCTGGAGGAGGAAGGCTATGGTGCTGAACTTTTGCACACCTATTGTAAGGTGGGAGAAATAGTTTGCGGCACGATCGACCATGATAGTTCGGTCAACGCAGTCGGCATCGATATGGTGGAGAAGCTGCAACTACCGATGACACCGTATCCATGACCGTACTCATTGAGGAGGTGCTATGACTAGCTCGACATCACGCACCGAACTATCGTATTGTTTTCATTGGGAAAATTTTCTTCTGAGGTTTTGTGTGACGTAATTTCCATGCCAATGATTTCATGTCACATACTGCTGGGGAAGCCATGGTACAACAAAAACGATGCTACACACAACAATCTTGCCAATACATACACTGTTGAACGGGATACAAAATATGTTCTCATGGCCATGGAGAAAAATATGTTTAATACTTGGACAAAAGAACGACTACAGAAGATGAAGGAGACAAACGAAGAAAAGAAGGAAGCCAAACCTGCTAATTTTTTTGGCGCACGTTCAGTTTGCAGATTATGTTGTTGCTACAGAGATTGACTCGAAATCGGGGACGGTTTCACATGAAGGGAGAGAGATGATATAACCAGTTCTAGTTGTGCTGACATCAATAACATACAAGCTGTTGTTCAGGACCAAGCTCTCACTTTTCTAAATATCAAAATTGAGCTGACTAAGGGAGCAAGCATGGAGGTCACACGGTGGACTAGTATGAAGAAAGTTGATGCATGCGTACATGGGAGAGATCAATACTATTTTATTCCACCAAATAAAAATCAGCAAAGCATGGACGTTTTTGCATGGAAGGAGATTTCTTGGAGTTGCAAAATTAAAAGGAGATCACGTGGGTTTGGTAGTTATGGATGCAAGACAAGGTGACCTATGATGTTTTTATTCCTACCATGCAAGCAAAAATACAGGTCGTATACAAGTAGAAGACTCAACTCATGGAGCTGTTTGTCCTTGCACGAAGTAGGCTGGGGCCCACCAGGATAAATCAAAGATAGATGGCGCATCAAAGTTTGAAGGTTAATTAGGAAAAATTAGCTCGAAAATCCAATCTGAGATGTAAAAGGATTGCACTCTATTATTTTATGCTTTTTCCTTAGTATGGATGTGAGCTTATACGAGGGGCCTTAGGCCAGGTTTAGTGACCTTATTTAAACGCATGATGCTGCCATATAATAGGAGGATTTCGTGATGAATTATACACTGTGTCTGTTCTGGCCATCGACCATTATCAAGTTTTGAGAAATCTTGTCAAAAGTCTCTACTGGCGTGTGAGTTCCTGCAACGCGACGCATAGGAGATTACAAGCTGAGCTTATACGGTTTGTCCATGTTATTCCTTCGGATCGAGGGGTTGGCGTGTTGTTTTTGCGGAGTTTGTGATTATTTCTGTAAACCCGCAACGAGTTCTTGTTGCGATGGAGTTTCATGCCGTGAAAGATTGGGCCAACATCGGACCGACCTTCGCATCAAAGTTCACTCTTCATCAAGTGGTATCAGAGACCAGCGTTTCTCACGGCACTTCGGAGTAGACGGCCGGCGTGCCGTCAGCAAAGAGCTATTGGAGGCTCTCCGGCAACTTTTTGCTAGAGGAGGAAGGCTATGGTGCTGAACTTTATCACACCTACTATAAGGTGGGAGAGAAACTTTGTGCCATGACGATCGACCATGATAGTTCCATCAACGCGGTCGGCATCGATATGGTGGAGAAGTTGCAACTACCGATGACACCGCATCCACAACCGTACTCACTGAGGAGGTGCTATGACAAGCTCGACATCACGCACCAAAATATCGTATTATTTTCATTGGGCAAATTTTCTTGTGAGGTTTTGTGTGACATAATTTCCATGCCAATAATTTCGTGTCCCATGCTGCTGGGGAAGCCATGGTACAACGAAAACGATGCTACACACAACTATCCCGCCAATATGTACACTATTGAACGGGATACAAAATATGTTCTCATGGCCATTGAGAAGAATAGGTTTAAGACTTGGAGAAAAGAATGACTACAGAATATGAAGGAGCCAAACAAAGACAAGAAGGAAGCCAAACCTGCTAAAAAAAATTTGGAGCACGATCAGTCTGCAGATTATGTTGTAGTTATAGAGATTGACTCGAAACCGAGGACGGTTTCGCATGAAGGGAGAGAGATGATATAACCAGTTCTAGTTGTGCTAACATTGACGACATACAAGCTGCTGTTCAGGACCAAGCTATCACTTTTCTAAACATCAAAATTGAGCTGACTAAGGGAGCAATCATGGAGGTCACACGATGGACTAGTATGAAGAAAGTTGATGCATGCGTACATGGGAGAGATCAATATTATTTTATTCCACCAAATAAAAATCAGCAAACCATGGACGTTTTTGCATGGAAGGAGATTTCTTGGAGTTGCAAAATTAAAAGGAGATCACGTGGGTTTGGTAGTTATAGATGCAAAACAAGGCGACATATGATGCTTTTATTCCTACCATGCAAGCAAAAATACAGGTCGTATACGATTAGAAGACTCAACTCGTGGAGTTGTTTGTCCTTGCACGAAGTAGGCTGGAGCCCACTACGATAAATCAAAGATAGATGGCGCATCAAAGTTTGAAGGTTAATTAGGCAAAATTAGCTACAAAATCCAATCTGAGATGTAAAAGGATTGCACTCTATTATTTTATGTTTATTCCTTAGTATGGATGTGTGCTTACGTGAGGGGCCTTGGGCCAGGTTTAGTCAGCTTATTTAAAGGCATGGTGCCGCCATGTAATATGAGGATTTCATGATGAATTAGACACTGTGTGTGTTCCGGCCATTGGCCATTATCGAGTTTTGAGAAATCTTGTCAAAAGTCTCTACTGGCGTGTGAGTTCTTGCAACGCGATACGTAGGAGATTACAAGCTGAGCCTATACGGTTCGTCCACGTTATTCCTTCGGATCGAGGGGTTGGTGTGTTGTTTTTGCGGAGTTTGTGATTATTTTCGTAAACCCGCAATGAGTTCTTGCTGCGATGGAGTTTCGTGCCGCGAAAGGTCGGGCCAACGGCGGACCAACCTTTGCATCGAGGTTCGCTCTTCATCAAGTGGTATCAGAGACCGGTGTTTCTCATGGCACTTCGGATGAGACGGCTGGCGTGCCGTCACTAAGGAGCTATTGGAGGCTCTCTGGTGACTTTTTGCTGGAGGAGAAAGGCTATGGTGCTGAACTTTTCCACATCTATTGTAAGGAGGGAGAGAAACTTTGTGCCATGACGATCGACCATGATAGTTCAATCAACGCATTCGGCATCGATATGGTGGAGAAGCGGCAACTACCTATGACACCGCATCCACGACCGTACTCACTAAGGAGGTGCTATGACAAGCTCGACATCACGCACCAAACTATCGTATTGTTTTCATTGGGAAAATATTCTTGTGAGGTTTTGCGTGACGTAATTTCCATGCCAATGATGTCATGTGACATGCTACTGGGGAAGCCATGGTACAACAAAAACGATGCTACGCACAACTATCTCGCCAATACATACACAGTTGAACGGGATACAAAATATGTTCTCATGGCCATGCAGAAGAATATGTTTAAGACTTGTAGAAAAGAACGACTACAGAAGCTGAAGGAGCCTAACGAAGAAAACAAGGAATCCAAACCTGCTAAATTTGTTTTTGGCGCACATTCAGTCTGCAGATTACGTTGTTGCTAGGGAGATTGACTCGAAACCAGGGACGGTTTCGCATGAAGGGAGTGAGATGATATAACCAGTTCTAGTTGTGCTGACATTGACGACATACAAGCTGCTGTTCAGGACTAAGCTATCACTTCTCTAAATATCAAATTTGAGCTGACTAAGGGAGCAAGCATGGAGGCACACGATGGACAAGTATGAAGAAAGTTGATGCATGAGTACATGGGAGAGATCAATATTATTTTATTCCACCAAATAAAAATCAGCAAATCAAGGATGTTTTTGCATGAAAGGAGATTTCTGGGAGTTGCAAAAC
Organism: Triticum aestivum; assembly: GCF_018294505.1. Taxonomy (NCBI): domain Eukaryota; kingdom Viridiplantae; phylum Streptophyta; class Magnoliopsida; order Poales; family Poaceae; genus Triticum; species Triticum aestivum. Next base: position 203,288,657 of record NC_057804.1, on the reverse strand, counting down.
TAAAAGGAGATCACGTGGGTTTGGTAGTTATGGATGCAAGACAAGGCGACATATGATGTTTTTGTTCCTACCATGCAAGCAAAAATACAGGTCGTATACGAGTAGAAGACTCAACTCGTGGAGCTCTTTGTCCTTGCACGAAGTAGGTTGGGGCCCACCAGGATAAATTAAAGATAGATGGCGCATCAAAGTTTCAAGGTTAATTAGGCAAAATTAGCTAGAAAATCCAATCTGAGATGTAAAAAGATTGCACTCTATTATTTTATGTTTTTTTCCTTAGTATGGATGTGTGCTTACTTGAGGGACGTTAGGCCAGGTTTAGTCAGCTTATTTAAAGGCATGGTGCTGCCATGTAATAGGAGGATTTCATGATGAATTATAAACTGTGTGTGTTCCGGCCATCGGCCATTATCGAGTTCTGAGAAATCTTGTCAAAAGTCTCTACTGCGAGTGAGTTCCTGCGACGCGACGTGTAGTAGATTACAATGTGAGCCTATACGGTTCGTCCACGTTATTCCTTTAGATCGAGGGGTTCGCATGTTGTTTTTGCAGTGTTTCTGATTATTTTCGTAAACCCACAACGAGTTCTTGCTACGATGGAGTTTCGTGTCGTGAAAGATCGGGCCAACAGCGGACCGACCATCGCATCGAGGTTCGCTCTTCATCATAGAATTTAAAAACCATGTATCTCAATGTTAGCGGCCGAGCGACGGTGGCAAGGTGTTTGACATTTATTCTCATTTTTTGCATGGGACTTAAGCATGTAACCAAGGACACAGATTTGAATTTTGAACTAATTTATATGCATCAGAGCATGTCCCTGTAGTTCAAATTTGAATTATGCCCATGAATGCATAAAAAACTCAGTTAATGTATAAAGATGTCAAGCGAACCCCGAAAAATCCCAAAAATTGACACAACACTCGTATTGTTCTATATTGACACGAGAAACATTTTGAAAGTAAGAAGAGGCAACACATATTGTTTCATCCCCCAAGGTGACACGCACCCTACCGAAACCACCAGGCTTGTTGTGAGAGAAGATCTGGTTTGCGAGAAACTTATACCCACACCTGCCCCAAATGGGACAATATTTTTACCACGATATATCGCTGCCGTTCCATGATATCATGTCAAGTTTCATGAATTTCAGACAATTTTTCTATTTAGTAGAATTTTAAAAGCATGTATCTCAATGTTAGTGTCCGAGCGACCGAGTCAAGGTGTTTGACTTTCACTCTCATTTATTGCATGTGACCTAAGCTTGCAACCAAGGACAACATTTAATTTTGCAACCCGTTTTTATGGAATGGAGCATGTGCCTTAATTTTGAATTGTGCACCTGAAATGGCAAGAAAACCAATTTAATGTATAAAGTTTCCAAACGAACCCTGAATAATTCCTAATTTTTTACGAGACACATATAGTTGCATGTTCACTGTAGATAAAAGGTCTTGCAATTAAAACACCGTCCATTGCCGTTGTGACCCCTTTATGTAACAAAATAAAAAATCAAGCAGATCCCACAAAGTTTATTATCACCAACCTTGTGAGATGCAGTACGAAATATCCTGGAGCACTGTCAGTGTATAGTACGCCTATGGATTATGCGAGAAGGTGTGTCGGCTATAGTGCATAGCCGGCATGTCAAGCACACTAGCTAGCTCGCTCCCCAAATACTCCCGCCTCTGCATCCCTTGCAATCTCAAAAATATCTGCTCGCCTTTGATCTAAATTTTCAGTAGCACCGCCTTGTTACTCCATCCTAGTCAAATTTCCAGTTGTCGTGGTATTTCCTCAAACAACACCTTAAGCCCCCCCCCCTCCACACGCACCACATACTCCCCAAAACCCCCGCTCACCAACACACACCACCCCCGTAACCATTGGTAGTACTACAAAAAAATACTTCCGTGATAATACATGTTTGTCACAATAGGTCGCGTTTTTTGTCATGCATGTACATCCATGACGATTTTATGACAGAATCAACATAGTCATACCTATGTTGTCGTACAAGTGTTACATGACATTACCAAAATTATCATCACGGAAGTGTCCACTTCCATGACGATAAATCGTGCGTCACAGAAGTGCTTTCGTCAAGGGTAACTGACACGTGGCATCCACCGTAACAGAATGACGTTAAGCTATCGGGTCCGGTTTTGGATCCGATAACCCTTAATAGCCTGGACCAATGGGGTTTTCCATGTGTAAAATCATCATTGGCTGGAAGAAAAACGTGTCAGCTCCCCGTTGGCACAGGTGTCACTCATCCAATGGGCGAGATGCGCTTATGAAATGTTGACACATGGACCGGCCCAAAAGTGGCCCATAAGGTTTAAATGGGCCGGCCCAACTAAAAGCCCACAAGATTTTGCGGTCCATAATGGGCCGGCCCAGCAAAAGACCCACGAGATTTTGCGGGCCATAATGGGGCTGCCCAACTAAAGGCCCACAAGTTTTTGCGGGCCATAATGGACCGACCCAGCTAAAGGCCCGCGATATTTTGTGAGCCACAATGGGCCATCCCAGCTAAAGGCCCCCAAGACTTTGCGGACCATAATGGGCCGGCCCAGCTAAAGGCCCACGAGATTCCGCCGACCATAATGGTCTGGCCCAGCTAAAGGCCCAAAATATTTTGATGACACTAGTAGGTCGGCCCATTAACAGGATGGCATGTTTTGGGCCAAATGCCGGTCCATATTTGACCCGGTCCATTAACAGCCTGCCACGTTCCGGGCCTAATAAAGGCCCATATGAGATCCGGCCCGTTAAAAGCCTCCCACGTTCTGGGCCAAATTACGGCCCAGATCAGGTCCGGCACTTTGAGAGGCTTTGGGCTAAATTATGGCCCATATCAGATTCGGCCCGTAAACTAGACGCTATGCTTTTGGGCCCACTTGATAAAGGGTCATTTAGTAATTCAACCTGATATTAGTTTCGGCCTGTTAAAGGCCTGTTTAACATTTTGGTCCTATATATATTTAGGCCTATTAAAAAATTGTCATATAGTTGGGCCTAACTACGGCCCCGTTCGCAACCGGCTTGCTCACAACCGATAATCTGATTGGGCCAAACAAGGACCGAGAAATTTTGGCCTATTATATGCCCATGATTTGATTGGCACAATCATGGGCCGGGATCTATTTCGGCCTGCTGCCGGCCCGTGAGCTGTTCGGCACATTTCAGCCCAACCTACTTTTCGGCCTCCTAAAATCCCATTGAGTCTTCTTGGGAAAATAGGGCCGGCGGTTTAGTCGGCCTATTAAAGGCCCGAATATATTAGTGGGTCAGTTTACATTTAGGCCTGCTAATGGACCAAGATGACGGGGCCCATGATGCGGATCATACATGGTGATTTGCATGAAGGCCCGATTATGTACCGTAATTTTACGGTTTGGCCGGTTTACTGCGAAGACAGGATATATATACAGTAAAATAATTGTAGCATCGTGAATAAGAAAAAAAACCTACACTATACAATAAATAAATTACGGCATATTACATCCACTGGGCATCAAAGTTCGCCACTATGATTATAAAGCACAAGCAGGCAGCAGATTACATACACTAGGCATCAAAGATCGCCACCAGTGCAATTAAACACGCCAACAAAATAATATACATAACCGATAGCAATTCAATAGAGTTCAAGAAAGGTTAGCCCTGCTCGGGAGCTGCAGCGCAAGTAGCTGAGCAAGCTGATGAGACTGCACTTGTTTGACACTTATATCCTCCTCACTCTGAAAGATAAACAAGTAGACAGATGACAGGTTTTCCAATACAAGTATCAGTGCTGACAATTCATCACATTTCTTACTGATGAATAAAGTCACATAGTTTAAAATAGCATTAACACAATATTGTATTGTTCAGGTCAAGACATGGCAGGAAATGACATTATGAAGGAGTTGGCAGCTTCACGACACCACTGGATTACAGATCAAGAACTCATAAGTATCAATGGTTAGTGTGCTGTCAATTTACCCATTTCAGATTGGCAAAATAAGATCACTTGCTCTGTATAGTTTAATTTACATGGAATGAAGAAGGAACTTGGTTGTACAACTGAAAACTTAAATTGAGAAGGACAAACTTTTGTTTATGAGCTACATAATAAACTTTAAACATGCAATTTGATGCAAGAACCAAAAATAAACAGCTGTTGCAGTCATGCCTAACCAAATATACACAACAAAGTTTGAAGGCTTGAGAAGGACAAACTTACATTATTGGTGAAGGCAGGCACTATAAAGCCCTTGTCCATTCTGATGGGGGGGGGCAATTCAAGAAGTTTACCACAGAATCTTCTTCATAAGCATTGCCTTTATTCTACATTTTGTTAAGAGAAAATATAGATGTGACAATATAAGAAAAAATGGAGAATATTCAAGATAAGATGAAGAGTGATGGTACATAACCAAGTAGCTATAGATGTAAGTACAGCGATACAGGCAAAAGGTACAGCCAAGAGCAATGCAGAGCTAAACTTCTTCATTACCATCGGTGTTATCCAACCTTATGTTAAGAGTAAATATAGATCTTATGTGTAGAAAATGGAGGGCAAAGGAAAAAAAGCTGCAGAGTGATGGTACATCAACAACTACCTGTCAATATAAGTACACTGATAAAGGACATCAAATACTTACAGGAACAATGCAGAGCTAAAAAAATTCATTGGCATTGGATATATTGTACACTAATGTAACCATTCATACAGATCAGATAATTTGGAGCGAACAATTGATAAGCATGCTATCATGCATACTGCTGTCACATAGTGAACCAGGTACGTATGCAAGTACAGTGATACAGGACAACATGTACTAACAAGAGCAAAGTAGCGGGCAACATATTTGTGATATCCCATCATTCTTTTCAAACTGGAATTCTTTTTCGAGCAGATTTCCTGCAAAAAAGATCCGTATGGCACCTGCAGAAAAGTAGAAGTTCAAATTGTCCTGCGATATCATAGACAGTACCTCATCCTTGGAACGAGACCAGTGCATAACAAGGTTTTTCCATTCAATGTCCTTTAAATTTAGCACAGGAGACTTCACCGGAAATTCATTTATAGACTTGCCATCAAAGTGTGATTTTCTCAGGTAACACCGATATTGCTGCAATGCTTCCTCGAAAAGCGCAAGCAAGCTTTGCTTGTTATGACCATCCAGATTGACCCTCGCCTACTTAAAATAATGTAATGTAAATCATTGACGTGTTCAATCAGCAGAAAACAGGAAAATAATCACCATGAATAATAGCACTTACACGTAAGTGGGACAGGAAGATGTGAAAATGGTGTTTGTCTTCACTATAATCTTCCCATGATGGGAATATATGCACGTAGTCCCTAACAACATTGAAAGCATTGTCTTTTAAACTAGGAATAACTGGAATGGGGTTCCAATCTGCAGGAATTGGCTGTCTCTGCAGTTGGGATAGGTCTTCGGCCGGTGGACATGCTGTACTTTTTGCTAGAGTGGGATTTTTCTGTGGTACGGCTGGTGCTATGGCAACTGAAATTGGCATACCTTTTGCTGGAGTGCAGGTCCTGTGTGGTGGGGCTACTGGTTTGGCCAGTGAAGTATGGGTACAGTCTGCTGGAGTCGGTCCTACGTTTTGTGTGACTAGCTGTACAGCCAATATAAGTGGGGTGCTATATGATTTCTCTGGCACAACCACGTTTTTCAAGGATTTTGCTGTTGCTCCTTCAGGTTCGGTAATCACCCTCTTCCTTTTTGATGTCTGATGCACAAGAACAACATTTGAGTGAAAAAACATGGTATGATGACAGATGGAATATGTATTGATAATGGATGGGCATGACATCTCGACATATATGATGAGTAAACTAAGCAGATGGCGGTGCAACAAAGTAGAACAAATGCAAGACAACATATGCAAGATACGCACAATCAATAAAACCTTGCCAAATTATAACAGGCACCTTGATGGATGAACATGACAGGCCATCTGCCTTTGATTTCTCGAGGTTAGAATAGTCATTAGGATGATATTATGAACAAGAATCTACAGGTGGGAAGCGTATGAGTTTCATTGCATCCAGAATGGCAATCAATGCCTTGGTGCCAATTTTGTAATTCATTGCAGTGTTCCGCAATATTCTTCTGATGCACGGATTCTGATATTCACTGTAATTACGTATAATATCTGAGAACCATGAAAACATAAATAGTTGTGAGATTATCTTTGTAATGCAGATGATATTGTAATATAGGGGCGCCCCTGTAAACACTTGTGTGCTATCACTGGATTCTAATGAGAGAGTTCATGTGTGCTGTAATATGGTGCGTGCATTTATATAATCTGGCACAAGTACACAAAAAAAGGCTCTAGAAGTAAGGATAGTTGGGAGATGATAGGTTCATAATATACTGTATAGAGAGTTTATTGCCAAACCATGATAACAAGAGCACACAGCAACTAGGCAGATCATAGTGTACATAACAGGGGTACACCATAACCATGATATATAAATCGGGAAAGTGGAACTAGCTTGAAAATACGGTGTTGTATTGTCGCTAGTAATTCAAAGACTATCGATCACGTACACGCCAGCTCTATCAGCTGTTGACTGCAGATGTGCCTGCGCCCCTTCCTAGCAAGGAACATACTGTACGTACTAAATATAGAATAAACAAAGAGGAACATGTTCAAGAACATAAGAGGAAGCATATTCTTGAGGTTCCGCTTCATTGCATACAATCACTACTAGGGAAAAGCCTATACACAGAAAGTTACTAGTAGCGAGGGTTAAAAACCCACGCTACTGCTACTTACCACTAGCGCAGGTTTTTAAACCTCGCTACTACTAAGTTGATAGCAGTAGCGCGGGTTTTTTAACCCTCGCTACTACTAAGCAGCCTCTACCATGCCCCCCGGGACATGCCATAGTAGTAGCGCGGATTTTTAAAACCTCGCTACTACTAAGTTTGATAGCAGTAGCGTTGGTTTTTAGCCCTCGCTACTACTAAGTGGTGCCATAGTAGTAGCGAGGGGGTAAAAAACCGCGCTACTACTAAAGGTCCCA
>NC_057804.1:203279333-203281380 GCF_018294505.1 Triticum aestivum | reverse complement strand
AATAAAAGGAAATAAGTTTCCCATGTGATATGTGGTCTAGTTGTTGGGAAAATTTGCAAATATGAATTTCGACTTTATTTGCAAAATCTCTAGAGAATTTGTAAAAATGGGCATAACTTTTGCATACTAACTCAAAATGGGAACCCCGTTAAACATTTTCAAAATCCTCAAAAACCAAACAGAAAAAAAGTTACGGGGCTTTTAAGATCTAGAGTGGAAAAAATAAAAAAAATTCAAACTGTGTGGTCAAACTATGGTCAAACAATGGTCAAACTAATTATTCTAGAATATTAGTGTTACTAAATAATTATTCTAGTTTTTTTGAATTTTGGTCAAATCTGGTCAAACTATGGCCAAACTATGGTCAAACTGTGGTCAAACTATGGTCAAACTGTGGTCAAACTAATTATTCAAGAAATATTAGTGTTACTAATTTTTTAGAACAATAGTTTCAAACTCAAATAGTGAAATGTGTGACTTCATGCTCAAGCTAAATTCCTGAGGTTAATAGGATTGACATCTTACTATTGTCAGGAAAACAACAAGTGCAGACTTGGAAACGAGGGAGAATAGAACCCGGAAGTTAAGCGTGCTCAAGCTGGAGTAGTGAGAGGATGGGTGGCCGTCCGGGAAGTTAGATGATTTGGAATGATGAGGGGTGATTAGAGATTAAATTGAGCAGCGATGAGGGGTGATTAAAGATTTGAGGTTAAAATAATTCAGAAATTTGAAAATTAGGGGAAAAATCGAAATATTTTTTCGAAAAAATTCAAAAAAAAAAACCGCGCTGGTAGTAGTAGCGTGGGTTTTTACCCACGCTACTACTAAAGGACATAGTAGTAGCGCGGGTGGCACCCGCGCTACTGCTATAAGTTAGCTGTAGCGCCTTATTAGTAGCACCGGCCCCCGCGCTGCTAATAGGCCCAAAACCCGCGCTGCTGCTAGGCTTTTCCCTAGTAGTGAATGTTGGTTGCCCACTCATGAGGAATCACAACGCCCAAAGAAATGCAATTCCATGTTGTCACTCTATATGTGGCAATTTTGAACAAGAGTCATTAGGATCATATTCTGAACAAGAGTCAACAAGTGGGGAGTTTATGAGTTTCATTGCATCCAGAATGGCACTCAATGCCTTGGTGCCAATTTTGCAAGTCATTGCAGTGTTTAGCTCCAAGAGTGGACTGCTGCTAGTGCGACACAAAGCAGCTACACAGATCATAGTGTAGATATAACGGGAAAACCTTATGCATCAGAGTAAAATCAGTAAAGTGGAACTTGCTGGAATATATGTGCTAGTATTGCCGGTATGGCTAGAAAGGCTTCAGATACCAGCTCTCTTCAAGTGAAGGTGCGGTACTGTTAATATCAGTGTAACTCTTAAAGGCGACACAGCTCCCCGCATTTCCTTTCTATTCTTATAGGATTCAAGTGGGCAGGCCACTACAAATCCTAATCCTATGAATCAAAGAGGCCCGAAGAGTCCAAAGTGTCCATCACAACCGACTGTATAGACCTCTACACTGCAAATGTCCCTGCTCATCTTCAATACAAGGAACATACTGTACTACTATCATACTCCCTCCATTCCAAAATATAAGTCTTGGTAGAGATTTCCACTATGGATCACCTACAGATGTATCCAGATAAATTTTAGGGTGTAGATTCACGTATTTTGCTCCATATGTAGTCCATTGTGGATTCTATACAAAGACTTGTATTTTGGAATGGAGAGAGTAAATATTAAAGAAGAACGGAAGAGGAACATGGTAAAGAAGAGCAAGAAGATTTTGGATAATAAAATGTTGGTTGCGCAGTGCCAGCACATGATGAACCAGAGCACATTAAGAATGCAACTCCCTCCTGTCTCTCGACCATTTCAGGTGGTTGGATGAAGATCCTACATCTCCTAACCCTTCTTCTTCCTCGTCTCTGATTCTTCCCATACAGAGCACCACACGGGCCGCCAGCCGGACCACCGCCCCCCATTGCATGTGTTCCTCCACCACCCCCACCCCCACCCACACCCCCACCCGCGTCGAGTTTTCTT
>NC_057804.1:203272672-203279133 GCF_018294505.1 Triticum aestivum | reverse complement strand
GGCGAACTCCGGCGAGCTCTGAAAAATCGAGTGACCCAATTTTGAAATTTAGTCTACTGTGATTTAACTAGTGTGGAATATAAAAGGGGAAAACCATAAGCATTGGGAGTATAGTGTTGAGCGTGCCATGGCGGATCTAAAGGTGCAAACCGGACAAAGGCAACTTCACAACCAAGACAAGAAATCAGAGTAAAGAAGTGGCGATCTATTTTCTTGCTGCGATAAATAAGTTGAACAGATACGAAAGAGTACCGCCTCTAGTGCGGCGCTGTGTATGCATCTGCTGAGAATTTGACGGTGCTGCGGTACCGATGGCTGTCGGTGGCATGGAAGTAGATCTAGGAGGGTAGACAGTGGCGGCGGGGTGCGGTGGACGAGACCATCGTAGGAGCGGCGGCGACAAGGTGGACGACGGCGGGGATGAAGCAAGAGGACGGGATGCAAGGATCCTAGTCCGAAGCCGTGGATGAGAGAGGTCGATCTCTTGTAATGGACGGCAGCGTCGGGGTATCAGCTCCGGCATGGTGGAGGAGGACGGCGGTGGATGGGGTGGCAGACGGATGAGGCTGGGTGGAGAGGGTGTTTTGGCGCCCACGGAGTACGAATGGGGAAAAGGGAGGTAGAGAGGAAGGGAGGACCATGTATTCAGGGCACGGTTGTCTCAAATGCGAGGAAATTTACAAACTTAGCCCCCGTTTCAAATTTTCTACATCCCAGCATAATTAGTCGGTTGGGGATAGGACGGTAATCTCGCATACACCAAATATTTGCTCATGAGAGTTTGTTTTTGGCGCCCATCGTGTATTAATCGGGGAGGGAGTCGATTTCGGCCGAGGACAAACTGTGTTTTGGCACCCATCGTGTATGAATCCGGGTGAGAGGCGGTTATGTCACGTTTGGGTGAAATTACAAACCTACCCCTATCGAAATGTATAGAAATCCAGCAGATAGGCTTTGCATGGCAGGGATAGGCAGTAGTAATTTCCATCTCGCAGATTTTGGTTTTGGGCGGTTACTGGGACTTTCCACGCTTCGTTTAAATTTTGCAGAGTGCACGTTTACCGTGCCAACTCAATTCGAATCCCGTTCGTATTCTATTTTTTTCGAGCGGGATCCATTTTCGATTGGAATTAAATTCTATATACATCATTTTTTGTATATACTTTCAAAAGCACAACACCATTTATACATAAATATGTTTTACAAATGGCATGATCTCAGATTCATAAGGTTGTATCCATCAATTTGGATTTTCAAATATTTGAAACCACTTTATGTTGAAATCCAATGTATGCATTCCTCGCTAACTGTCTCCAATTAATGTGTGTTTCGTGCGGATTTTTTTACTTCTCAAACAAGTATAATGTGTTTCGGACACGCAACATATAATGTAATCCTGTTTAGACATTAATTGCATATAAACCATGCATTTTTTGTAATTAAATAATCAATGGATCACCAATATTGATAAACTATATAACATTACACGTGTGCCCAAATTCAAATGAATATGCATGTTTGATACACCAATTTGCGTTATGATATTATCAATGTCGTGATCTCCAGTTTAAATATTTGAACCCCGTTTAATCCAGATATTCGTCTCATATTGCTATCACTCATGCTTATATAGGACTATCTCTCTGGACCTATATGCATTCATCGTCTCTCAGGTATCTCTCATGCTACCTGTATGTCGACAATGATATTTTATCTTCGTAACACACTGACGGTACTCTCTCCCTCGACCTTCATCACTCTATCTCTCTCTAAGTATATCTCGCTCCCTACTATGTGTCTATAACTATGATTCTCCATGTGGAATCTCTTTCTCTCACACAAACACAAAACTTTTTCTCCCGGGGTCTCATTTCTCTCTACTATTTCCCTGTGTGCCACTCGCACACTCCTCATACAGAGATGTATTTCGCTCCTTAGATATGAGAACCTACGGCTCTTCCTCTTAAATATCTCTTTCTCATACACAAACACAAACTCTGTCTCCCAGGGTCTCATATTTCTCCATTGTTCTCTTGTATGTCGCTCACACACACTCTATCTCCCTAGAGATATCTTTCGTTCCATCATATGTCTCTCTAGCTATCACTCTCATCGTGAAACATCTTTCTCTCTCGTAGACACAAAACTCCGTCTCTCAGGATCTCATTTCTCTCTGATATTTGTTTCTATGTAACTCACATGCACCCTCTCTCTATCTCTCTCACACCCACACTCATAACTCAGCCTTCTGATCCACTCAACTCCTATCTCTAACGCACACTAGCCAGCATCTTTATCTTTCTATTTATCTGTTTCTCCATCAACCTTCTTTCTCGCCCTCACTCTTGCTTCCTATCACGCACACTACATATGGTTCTCTCTACATGCAGTCGAGTGCCCTCTCTTTATCTTTCTCTCACACATCCATATATAACTTCACCCTCTGAGCCACCCGGCGGTCATCTCCAACACTCAAACTAGTGGATGTCCCTCTAGCTAGCATCTCCATCTCTGTATCTATCTGTAGTTTCTCCGTCAACATTTCTTTCTCGCACGGAGTGTTACTTCCTATCACCCACACTATATATGTCTCTCCATGCATATGCATTTATAGGTTGATCTCTTTTGCATAATCGTTGTGCCTCACTCCCTCAGCTCGCCATAGATGCATGCTCCAGCCCACGCCACTATCTCTTAAAGACAAAAACACATGCTTAATTGTCGGGCCTTCTTCCCTGCATTCTCACATGCATGCATATTGTCATACTGATCCATATCTCCCATGTCGTTGATCTTATGACTTATGTCTTCTTTCTTTTATCTCGATCATGTGCAGGCACACACACACATCCCACGTATACATGTATACCTATCACACATGCACATTCAAGGTCTCTATGTCTCCATACATAGTTAATTACCCTCAACCCTAACGCCACATCGAATTGTTCTCTTCTTGTGCGCTCATAACTTCTGCATGGATGGGTAAAACACACACTCACACTTAACAATCTCCTTCTAGCTACCCGCACCCCTCTCTCACTCTTCCCCTATATCCCCGAAACCAATAAGACCATCCCTTTGTTTAACTCCTGCCTACATGCACCATCGATATATAGTAGTCTTCCTCGGTGTCTCTCGAACAAACACGTTCTCTCGATGTCGACTCCACTCACGCACACACACCTTCTCTTCCCTCTCTACGGGCATTTTATCTCTCGCACCCCATCGTTGGTGGCCTCTGCCATACACATCACCTCTCTATGATGAAGCCATGCACACTTAAATTACATCCTCCACCGTGGACCCCGTGACACACACACACACAAACACACACACGCACGCACGCACACCCACCCACCCACCCAAACACACACACACAAACACACACACACACACACTAAGACTCCATCTCTCTCTCTCTCACACACACACACATCCACACACACTATCATGCCCAATATGCGATACTATCCTAAAGAGACTCGAAGGTCCCACCAAGGATAGAACCGCATACTGAAATGCTTTTGCAAGGTGGATATCATTACATCAACATTACATAATAGATGGGGATACATACATAAGGCATACAATGCCACACGAATTCAACATTACAATACATGAGAGCATCATCCGTCTACGGATGAATCACAAACAGAAACTCAAACGACATCCACCCTGCTAGCCCAGGCTGCCAACCTGGAACCTATCCTCTGATCGAAGAAGCAGAAGAAGAACTCAACGCAAGCAAGCATCGCTCTCGCGTTATGATCATCGCATAACCTGTACCTGCAACTGTTGTTGTAGTAATCTGTGAGCCACGAGGACTCAGCAATCCCATTACCATGGGTATCAAGACTAGCAAAGCTTAAAGGGAAAGGAAGGGGTAAAGTGGTGAGGCTGCAGCAGCGACTAAGCATGATATGGTGGCTAACATACGCAAATAAGAGCGAGAATAGAGCAAGCAGAACGGTCGTCAACTAGTAATGATCAAGAAGTGATCCTGAACTCCTACTTACGTCAAACATAACCCAAAAACCGTGTTCACTTCCCGGACTCCGCCGAGAAGAGACCATCACGGCTACACACGCGGTTGATGCGTTTTAATTCGGATCTGGTGTCAAGTTATCTACAACCGGACACTAACAAATTCCCATCTGCCTATAACCGCAGGCACGGCTTTCGAAAGATTATACCCTATAGGGGTGTCCCAACTTAGCCCATGACAAGCTCTCGCGATCAACGAAGGAATAGACCTTCTCCCAGGAAGACCCGATCAGACTCGGAATCCTGGTTTACAAGACATTTCGACAATGGTAAAACAAGACTAGCAAAGCCGCCTGAATGTGCCGACAAATCCTGATAGGAGCTGCACATATCTCGTTCTCAGGGCACAACGGATTGTCCAAACTTCTGGTAGGCCAGCCCAGCGTTGCCCCTGGTGGCCACCGACGGCTGACAGGTTGGACCAACACTCACGACGAGCACTGACCCGGGGGGGTAAATAAAGATGACCCTCGGGCTCCAGAAACCCAAGGGAAAAATGGCTAGGTGAGGCAAATGGTAAAACCAATGTTGGGCCTTGCTGGAGGAGTTTTATTCAAAGCGAACTGTCAAGGGGGTCCCATAAGTCACCCGACCGCGTAAGGAACGCAAAATCTGGGAACATAACACCGGTATGACGGAAACTAGGGCGGCAAGAGTGGAACAAAACACCAGGCAAAAGGCCAAGTCTTCCACCCTTTACCAAGTATATAGATGCATTAATAATATAAGAGATGTTGTGATATCCCGACCAAAATCCTGTCCACCATGGAGAAATCTTCAACTTCACCTGCAACTAGCAACGCTATAAGAGGGCTGAGCAAAGCGGTAACATAGCCAATCAATGGTTTGCATAGGTAAGGTGTCAAAGGTTAGAGGTTCATGGCAACAAGGGATGGCTCGATAAACAGATGATAGGTAGCGCAGCAAAGCGATAGAACGAAGCAACTAGCATAGCAATGATAGTAGTGAGATCCAGGGTAGCGGTCATCTTGCCTGAGATCCCGCAAGGAAGAAGAACGAGTCCATGAAGAAGACGAACGGGAGCAGTCAAACGAATCCTCACGAACGCAACATTACTGAACTAAGAAGCAACACCGGAAAGAAACAAACAACATGGTAAATGCACAAGCATGAACATGGCATGATGCACAAACAAGTATGATGCATGTCCGGTTAATGAGTCATGGCATGGCAAAGTGCAACAAACAATACTACAAGTTAAGTGGAGCTCAATATGCAACGAGTTGCATATTGACGAAACACCACATCAATTATTTAGTTCGCTCTCGGTTATGTACCCAGCAATATTAAATGTTATTAAACATGGCAAGGGGTGAAGCATATGAAAACTACCTATCTAGGCAAGTTTAAATGAGGCCGGAACAACAAAACAACAATTCCGAAAATCCCCATATGCAAATTATGGATTTGGTACTATTCTTCCCTAAACACAATTTTAATGTTGTTAAACAGGAAAATAAAGTGCACCATGTTAAACTAGGCATTTTTCCACCTCATTTACATACAAAGTTTATTAAATTCGGAGCTACGGTTATTTAGTTATGAAATAAAGCATTTTAACATGGCATTATGCAAAATAAACACAAACAGCATGTCAAACATTTTTAACATAGATGAAAGTGGCATATTATTAATCTACACAATTTTCTGAGCATTTTACATATATAAATTATTTTAATCCGATGCACAGTTTGAGAGATATTAAATGCATGAAGTGCAAGGACTTTTCTGTAAATCTGTAATTCCCTGGATAATTAGCAAATTCGCAGCACAGAAAAAAACAAGTCACGGGCTGAATCTGGAGCACTGCTGGGCTGAACACAAAGAAGGGGCTGGGGGGTGCTGCTCACCATGGGCCTCAGCCCAGAACTGCGGAGAGGGGGTGCGGGCAGGCCGCGGAGGAGGTTGGGACTTCCTGGCGCTGGCTGGGCCGGGCGCTGGGGAGGCCCACGCGGGCGACGGGTGGGGCGTTCGTCCTTGCGCTCACGCACGGAGGCAGGGGAGGTCGACGGCGCGAAGAAGATCCAGCGAGGGTGGCGCGCCGGCGACGGAGGAGGTCGGGATCGGGGCGGATCCGGCGGATGCCGGCCGGGTTCGGGGGACGGCGGCGGCAGGACGATCTCCATGGCAGCGGCGGCTACCTACGAGAGGGAGAGAGGGATCTGAGAGAGAGAGAAGAAGAGGAAGGAGGCGGGGTCGCGAGCAGGGGGGTGGCGACACCTGGGGTCGACGGCGGAGAGGGCGGCTCCGGCGATGGCTGGAGGAGGCCGGCAGCGCGCGAGGCGCTCGGGAGGCGGAGGAGCTCGCGGGGAGCCCGGCTGGCGGAGCGCTGGAGGTCGGGGAGGAGGCGAGCGCCAGGGTGGCGGCGGCGCGGCGCAGGCGCCTCGGGCCCA
>NC_057804.1:203266866-203272327 GCF_018294505.1 Triticum aestivum | reverse complement strand
CTGCGGCGGAGGGAGAGGCCAGGGACGCATGGCGACGCGGGAGTGGAGGAGAGCACGGCGCGGGTGACGGCACGGCGAATCCAGGCGCGCCAAGTGGGGGGGTGAGGTGGCTGGCGCCGGGTTTGGAGGGAGAAGGCGGCGGCGCGGCCCCCGAGGTGGGAGGAGGCTGCGAAAACGAGGAGAGGGGTTAGGGGTGCCAAATTTGGAAGGGGGGGCTGCTATTTATAGAAGGAAAGGGTTAGGGTTGGGGTTTTGGACCCTCGAATCGCGATCGTGCGGCCTCCGGACAGAGAGGAAGCTAGGAGGGGTTAGTGGGCTGTGAAGAGAGTGCTTGGGCTGAGGGGAGAGAAGAGAAGTGCGGCCCGGCGACTGTTTCGGAGACCGAATCGTCCGACGAATATACCGACTATATCGCGGTTATTTATTTAACGGTTGGGCAGTCAAACGAACTCTGAATGTGATGAAACTTGGCAGGCGGTCTGTCTAGACTATAATAAGACCGCACGACAAGTTGCATCTCATTCCGAGAACACTTTTATGCCACATATAAAATAATATTTCGGAGGTGCCGCGGGCGCGTGCGAGTGTGGTCGGGCTCAGAACGGACAACAGAGAGAACCGGCGGAACCAGAACGGATGCAAGTTTTGAAAAACATGCAGATGAAATGTAGATGAAGTGCAGATGATGACATGAGACGAGATGCATAACAAGAACAAAATGCAAAACAACAGACGAAAACCCAACCATGGAGGAAATAATAAATCACATAGCCGGAAATGGCAAGAGTCGAAGTTACGAATATGGAAAGTTGTATCCGGGGCATTACAACACTCCACCACTACGAGAGGATCTCGTCCCGAGATCTAGGATGGCACCGGAGGGAAAGGAAGAGGAAGATAAGCGGTAAAACTAAGTTGCTTCTTCGACAAAAGAGTGAAACCAAAGAACCTTGAGAGGTTGAAAAGTTGAAAGAAGGAACACAACGGAGTTGAACACAATTGAGAGCACTGCGGTAGAAACTAGAAACAAGGGGCACCATGTGAACCTTGGAGGTTGCAAAGACACAAATGAGGAGTTTAATTAACAAGATAGGGTTCAAAACCACTCCGGTTACAACAAGATGATAGAGGAAGAATTCGGGCAGCACTCCGGTTGAACATGGAAGGAAATAGAACATGAACTTGAGAAGATGGGAAGATACTTGATGAAATCAACAGCACACTGCCTCCGGAACTATTGAAAGAATGGCATAATGGGTAAGAAGGATTTCAGACAACACTCAGGTTGAAAAGAGAGGCAAAGCTTCATAAGATGAAGGCCTTGAAGAGATGACACAACACTTCGGTTAAATGGAGAAGCAAGGAGAAGAACATGATCTAGCCAAAGCAAGATGATGAGTGAAAAGAGCAACATCACAATGCCTACGGAACGAAAGAATAGAAGCTAGATTGTTGGGATAAAGGGGCGGAGAAGAAAATGACAATTTCTGCCACAAATGAACTTGGAAAGCATCCTTGCAAAGAAGGATTGAACGGAGTTGTTGAAAAATCAACAACGAAAGGCACAAGCTTGTTGTGGGCTTATGGGAAACATCTCAAAATGATGAGGTGACAACCGGCCACTGACGAAAAACAATTGATTGCTTGAGATCACCGAAGAGATGAAAAAATCTCTTTCACCGAGAAGGATATGGAGAAATCTTGGATCATTGATAAGCACCACAAATAGCAACATCCCCAATGGAAGGCTTTAGGTGAAATATAACCCAAGATACTCCAACGAAGAGATTGCTGGGTCGAAAAGATCTCTTGAACAAAGAGAAAAATGATGGATTTAAAATACCTCATTCTTGACAACATATGAATCATGAAACATGAATGAAATTGTCAAGAGTGACATAGCACCACCTTAGAAGATAAAATAGAGAGAATTGCACTTTGGAATGCAAGATGAAGAATGCTTGAACGCCTCAAAACAAAACATGTGTTGAGCACCATGTTTATTTTTGAGTATAGCTTGGCAGATCATAACTTCGAGAGAAATCTTGAAGAACAATTGAAGAATGAAAAGAATCCTTGACGAACCACCATGTAGAGCCTAAAAGAAGAACTCCGGTAATAAAAGGATGATAGAAAGAAAGAGAAGTTGAAAACACAAGGTGAACCCTTGCAATGATTTTGATGGAGCATTGCGACTATATAACCGAGAAAAACTTGGAACTCCGGAAAAAGAAAAGGTGAAACACTAGAACCGAGAATTACTTCATCATGAACAATCTTCGGAAGAAAAGAATTGAATCACCTCGAGGAAATAAGAATAAGATTTATTGTATGCTTATCCTTCATCAAATTAAATTGATGACAAGCAATGGATTTGGCATACTACTTATTCTCGTAAAAAGGATCAAGATAGATATGACGCAAACTTGAGAAAATCTTCATGAACCAGCGGTAGGTTTGAAAAGAGCAAATGAATTGAATGATAACGAAGGAAGTGAAATCTTGAACAAACCACCATAAGAATTGTAAATGAAAGTAACAAAGGAACAAATCACCGGAAAGAATTTGAAAACGAATGCAGATACTTGAAGGGATTTAGATACGTGAGAACGAAGAGATCATGAACTTATTAGAGGGTATTTGAACGATTCACCGGTAAGATTTGGAGAATGATAGCTACACGCTGAGAGTGAAGAATTATGACATGATGGCCCTCGGAGGAAGAAATGGAAACAACTCATCAAATGCTCCGGATGGGTGAAAAGAATTCTCACAATCGAAAACAATTATGAGAGGATGGCATCAAGCTAGAATCAAGAATCTTGAGAGAACGGATAAGATTTAGAGGAAAACTCTTCTTCAATCTTGAACTGACAACGGGAAACACCACCAAAATTACTGAGATACTCCGGTAGAATGGAAAGCGAAGGGGTAGAGCCAACAATGAGAAGAATTTGAAAGCGATCTTGGAGAAGGCATGTGACTGATGGAATCTATTCTTACGTCACACTTGGAAATGAATTTGAGAATCGCTCCTGATAATTCGAAGAGTCAGCTAAGATCCTGGGAAAAGACCTGTGGGTTAGGGCCAACTCAAAAGAACCATTGTTGGAAATGATTTAAAGAGATATTGCACCGGTTGAATTAAATGACTAGAATGAGATAATAATCTCGAAATATCTTGAACGGATTGAGAATGGAAACACGAGTCTTGTGAAATATCTTCAGCACTCCAGGACAAATGAATAGGAAGAAGTGAATGATTAAGAGGTGCACCGACGTGGAAAAACATTTGAAACGAGGAAAGGGATATGATCAACACCGAAAGCTTGAATTAAAACCACCGGAGAGGAATACAAGAATGAAGATTGATGAACTTGAAGCTCGTGAGCATCTTCACGAGGGATCACCGGATCAAAACAATGATTGAAAAGAGTGAAGAGACTTCGCATGAATAAATGGATACTTGATTATAATATACGAGTCCTTGAAGAAAAGGGTGGGAGGGTGGGGAAAAACAAAGACAACTTGGGATGAACAAAACAAACACCGTTGAGAAAACTTAGAATTGATCTTGCGGATGGGGAGAATGATGGGATCATCTGGAAGAGAAGCGCACCGGTTGGAAAAGAATTAACATGACAACCTCAATGATCAAAAGGATTAGTACTCCCGTAGAAATATGAGAACACCACTTGAAAGGTATGGAATCAACATTTGACTTGAAGCAACTCAAATACCACAACTCCAAACAAAACAAAGGATTGGCTTGCAGAATAAGCCGGAACAAATACATATGATAGAGATTTACCCAATCCCATATCATGCATCTGTCAGAAAGATATTCTAGGAGCTACTTGAATTCCCACCTATAAAACTCCCGAAACTTTCTGGTTATGTAATCTGGTGTTGGGGATACAGGGGAAGCAATATATCTCACCCAAACTAACAATACCTACATCCAGTTGTATCCATCCGTCAACACATAACCAAGAAAACTCCGGAAATCGTGTACCTCAACCTTCGAAAAGCATCTGTTATACAAGTTATGGCAATACTCCCGAACTTCCTAGTACTGGGTGACATCGAGGTTATCTCACCAACAACTGCATAAAAGAGATTTTCGATGTCGGCAAAACTCAGGTATTCCAGAACTGCAACGATAAAATTGTGACGACAACACCTCGGAGCTCAACTCCCCGGGTCAATGCCACATAATAGACAGGAGGCACCAAGAACAATGTTCTCGTCACAAAACCATCGGAATGATTCCAAGATACCCGCGTGATCCTAAAAAAAATTAGTGAAATTTGAGGAGAGGAAAGTCAAAACATCTACATCAGGAGACCTCACCAGAGCGACGAAGGGACTGAGGAGTAAAAAGAATCCTACTCTCCAATATATATATAATCCTAAGACTCAAAATAGTTTTTTTTCTAGACTCAACAACGGCCAACAATCAAGGGGGCTCCTAGGGTCGGTCGAGGCTCTGATACCAACTTGTCACGCCCAATATGCGATACTATCCTAAAGAGACTCGAAGGTCCCACCAAGGATAGAACCGCATATTGAAACGCTTTTGCAAGGTGGATATCATTACATCAACATTACATAACAGATGGGGATACATACATAAGGCATACAATGCCACACGAATTCAACATTACAATACATGAGAGCATCATCCGTCTACGGATGAATCACAAACAGAAACTCAAACGACATCCACCCTGCTAGCCCAGGCTGCCGACCTGGAACCTATCCCCTGATCGAAGAAGCAGAAGAAGAACTCAAACAAGCAAGCATCGCTCTCGCGTCATGATCATCGCATAACCTGTACCTGCAACTGTTGTTGTAGTAATCTGTGAGCCACGAGGACTCAGCAATCCCATTACCATGGGTATCAAGACTAGCAAAGCTTAAAGGGAAAGGAAGGGGTAAAGTGGTGAGGCTGCAGCAGCGACTAAGCATGATATGGTGGCTAACATACGCAAATAAGAGCGAGAAGAGAGCAAGCAGAACGGTCGTCAACTAGTAATGATCAAGAAGTGATCCTGAACTCCTACTTACGTCAAACATAACCCAGAAACCGTGTTCACTTCCCGGACTCCGCCGAGAAGAGACCATCACGGCTACACACGCGGTTGATGCGTTTTAATTCGGATCTGGTGTCAAGTTATCTACAACCGAACATTAACAAATTCCCATCTGCCTATAACCGCAGGCACGGCTTTCGAAAGATTATACCCTGCAGGGGTGTCCCAACTTATCCCATGACAAGCTCTCGCGATCAACGAAGGAATAGACCTTCTCCCAGGAAGACCCGATCAGACTCGGAATCCCGGTTTACAAGACATTTCGACAATGGTAAAACAAGACCAGCAAAGCCGCCCGAATGTGCCGACAAATCCTGATAGGAGCTGCACATATCTCGTTCTCAGGGCACAACGGATTGTCCAAA